>NC_086285.1:100493460-100723460 GCF_963924245.1 Chroicocephalus ridibundus
CTGAAGTGTTCCCTGAACAAGCAGGTGAGAAGAGACAGGGGGTCCTTTGTTTGCTCCTTTTGGTTCTTTTTCACCAGGAATAAATTGTCAGAGACGTTCTGAACCAGCTACAGATGCCTTCTCAGGGCATCCTGACACTGCGGAGTGGAGGAAAAAACCAAAAGGACTGAGAGAGCTAGTGGGAAGGGATGCCTCACTTGAAATACACAGGGGAGTGAAAAGACTCCACGACATTTTTTTGGACATGGAAGACTTGATGTTAACAGGAAAAGATTGGTGAACTACATCTCGTGGGTTAGAAGCTGCTGGAGTTGGTATTTCAGGGGAATTGACTAGAATAACCTCTGGAGGGAGGCTACAGACAAACAGAATTACAAAGCTTAACACCAGCAGTCTCTTGCGTCTTCACTCCAACACTTGCCCCCTCCACTCGTTCGCTGTGTACTTCATCCACCATTCTGTACCGTGACAAAGATTGTCACATCTTTTTAGGAAGCAATTAGAACAAAGGATACAAAGCTTGATAAAGCCTAATGAAGTCCAGTTAGTGCCTCAGGCTATTTGAACAACGTACTGAACTATGCCCCCTGCAAACCCCCACCATTTCTAATTTGTTAGGTGTGTTCCTGTGCAGCCTTATTCAACATGAACGAGGGATATCTCTTTTTACTTGGAGAAAAAGTAAATACTGAATAAATTGACCCCTAAAAAGGAATTTTCGTACATTTATTAGGTGTTCAATTATTTTAAAATAAAGAATGTAATCCAATAAAAGCCTTTTAATTATATATTGATATATTAATTGCTTTACTATACAATAATTCTAATGCTCACACTAAAACCACTTTGTAAACATTCTTGCAATGCTAGTACACAAAAGTAAGCCTCCAAATGACCGCTGGCTAATTTATGAGAATGGAATAGCTTAGTAGGAGTAATATTCTAGCTTCTTAAGGCCTTGTATTCACAAAATCTAATGTTACATATTTCAGCAGGTTTCATCCCTCTCTTGTGTCTATGGATGAAGAGTAAGCCAAAGGAAACCTATATCCCATAACCTTATTGAATAAACTCTACTATTAATCTTCTCACAAAGTAATAGATTTTTTTTCTTTCTAGAGATATGGAAAGAATAAAGGGAGAGGAAAGTAAAGGAGGGCGAAGTAAAGAAAAGTTGTACAGAAAGAAATATGAATATTTCAGCTGTCATTCAGAAGCCACTTCAAAGCATATTATTTTGTCTTTATTTTTGAGGATATTTTGCAGTCCTAGAACATCCCGAGATTTGTTTTAATCTGTTTTATGTCTGTATGCATTTTAATGTCCATCCACAAAAAAATATAATTTTTCTAGTTATATGACCTATATTAATAGCATTGGGCTTGCCAGTACAATGGCTTTTTTTTCCTTGAACCTCTGTTAAATGACGTTTAACTTCAACCTTTATACTGTTCTCAGAATATTCAGAGGAATTATCTAGTTTGACACACTGAGAGACTGTGTTGTCCAAGACCAACATTTAGATGCCTCGGGTCTCCAGAATTACAGCTTAGCTCTTGCCACGGCAGATCTACCAGAAAAAGGTGTAAATTTATGTTTAACCCTTCCAGTTGAACTGGTGCAAAAAACCTGAATGCTGAAAGTGTGTGGCAGGCTCAATGTTGCAAAGCATTTTCATGTGTCTTATGATTTGAGTGTCATTTATGCATTAATTTATAGTTGAAATTTCTTGCTAATAGCATCTATCCTGAAGATGATTTTTCACAAGCATGTGTAAAATTTGTCTAAAGCTGTTCAGCTCAATGTGTTTTAGAGATCAGAGAAAATTACTTTTCAACCCCTTTTTGGGGGGCAACAATATGCATATGAAAAATACGGGGTTGGAAAGTGCCTTTTCATATGGAAATAGTTCACTGAAGTGTAATGCAGAGACTTGTTCTAGATAAGCTTTTTGATTTTGTGAAGCTAAGAGTGCTTAGAAATCTTGTATCAACCATGCACATTATTTTTTAAAGGGCTGTCACTTTTATCTTTCAGGGTTCTGCAGACACACGTTCGTAGTTAGGTCTATGGTTGGGGAAAACTAACAGTGGTTGAGATTCTTCTCAGTGGGAGCAAGTAACATTCTCATTCTCATAATCTCTCTGGTACTGAACATCTAACCAAAGTGATAAATGACTTGAGTTCAGTTCATTTATTGACCGGTCTTAGCGAGTTCAAATTTTCTTCACTGAAACTTTGTAGCCTCTCCAATAATAAATATATTTCCCCGAAATGTCGGGTGACTGAGAGTCATTTAGGTCAACTTGACCAATCTTTTAGGATCAGGTAAAAAGGATTGCAATATAGAAACAATCCTCCTTGGCTACAGAAACATTGCAGAGGGTCATATTCAGCTGCTTACACCATGCTTAGTCTTTTCCAAGCTACCGCTTTGCTATCAGATAAATTTTATCTACTGCTCCTTTACATTTACATTTTATCATAATTATTTACACTTTATATTTGACGGTGTAGAAATGGAGTAGTCTTGTTCATGCCTGGTTTACCAAAGAAGCTATATTGCCTTCTCACCTACAGGCATACGCCATGGCGTTGAGCCCAATATTCCTTCTTTGACAGCAGTCCTTAGCTTTTGGCAGGGGTGACATGATGACCAGAAGGTGATTTTCCCAGGGAAAATCTCATCAAATGTGTTCGTACCTGTAATTTCCTCAGATGCAGAAAACAGCTATATATTTTATGTTACTGGTGAACTGCATTTGAGCTCTCCCTTGGCTTAGCATAAAAGCCTAAAACAACTCCAAGGGTAAATAATAAGGGAAAATAGGAGAGTCCAGTAGCAGTACTTTTTATGAGAATATTCTCCCAATCTCCAACAGTACGTGACAGGGGAATTTCCCAAACACTGACCTGACAGTTGATTGCTATTGATGGATTTTTCTTCCATGAAATTGTGTGTGGGTTTTTTTTTTTTTAATCCAAACACATATTTAGCATTCAGAGTTTGCCATTCTGCCAACAAATCTCAGTGCTATGTTTTCTATAGTTATCTTTACTATTATAAATACTTTAATATCATCATAACCAAATTATTCCCCAAATATTAATTCCTTTTCAGATGATTGATTAGCACAAGATCCCTTTGAGACTCCTCGTGTGATTTCCCTTTTTTTATGAACACTGACCATTTACTCTTACCATCTGTTAAAAAAAAAAGTTTATCCATTTAAGAACCTTCTCTGAAAAAGACTTTGAAAATAAGCTTTTCTGAAATTCTTTTGGATATTTGAGAAGGCTAGATCAACTAAATCTTTGTCCACATAGCCTTTAACTCTTTCAAAAAAGTTCTATAGGTTTGTGAGGCATGACAGCCCTTCATCAAAAAGTGTTTTTTCGCCCAATATTTCAAGTTTATCCACATGCCCATTAAACAGAGACTCATCTTCTTTATAGATCACACTTTCCCTATCCTTTATCAATCACTGATTTTATCAATAGTAACTATTTTCAGATTATTGATAGAAAGATTGAGTAAGAAGGGACAAAAAATGATCAATAAGTTTTCCAGTTTCATATTTTTACTGAACAGTTAGAAAGATTTTTCACTTATTTAATGAATAGTACTTAGGCTTCAGTATTTGATTTCTTCATTAGAATATGTGGTATCTGATCAGCTACAAAAAAACCCCTCTGTATACTCCTTTTTTTTTCTTTTGTAAGAGAGATATTATGGAAAAAATGTATAAAGCAACTTTGTGTAAGTCCATGTTCAGTAGGATCAGTTATATTACTATTCTTAATTCTTTTTTAATCACATGTCATGCTGGGTATTTGATTAATCTGTGGTCAGTGTCAGGTTAGAAGGCCTGTAATTGCTATGCTCTTCCTGTTAATTTTTCTAAAATATGGACACAATAATAGCTTTATTCCAGTTTGGGAGACTTTTCCAAATTCCTAGAGTTACTGAAGAACAGCCTTTATAATCTAAAGAGTTCTTTGTTAGTTCTTTTTAAAAAACTGCCTATTTTCTAGAGTTAATGATTTCAAAATGATTAGATTTAACAGGTGGTGTGTAATATCCAGGTAATAAATTTTCCAGCAGAAGGTGTTTCATCATCATAGCACTGTGTACCTATATAATTTGGTTTTCTTTCAAACACAGTTTTGCCTTCCTGTATTAATTCTTGGAAATTCTACTATTTCTATTTTTCGGGATTTCTTGTTTTCCTAATATTACAAATATTCTGTCTAATCGGTGATCGGGTAATAGCGCAATGGGACTGTGCTTTAAATTAAAGAATCCTTAAGGTGCAATGACTCCCATCGGATTTTTCATTTATGTCTAGTGACAAAGTACCGAGAAGGGAAGCTAACATTTCCATCTCCTGAAAGACTCATGTGAACATCTTGGGTTTTGCATATTTAGGGGAAAATGACACTAAGAGATCAAAAAAAATATTGCTGAGGAGGGGAGCGGGTAGGGAATCCTGCTTCTGGAATGAATCAAGGTAGCATAGCAAAGAAATATCTTGTCTGTTTGGAAAATCACCCCAAAAGCTGGACATGGTGTTATGACCAGAGCTGGAGACCACAAATGGTCAAAGGACAGCTAAACGCTGTTCAGGAATACCTTCTGTGTCTTTGTTCTAGGGTTCCTGGAAGTGACTCGGGTGCCTAAATGCGGAGTCCAGAGAATATATGGAAGTCCTACACAGGGATTTCAGATATGACATGAGAGTCATGGAAGACCCACACACTTCTGGAGCAGCAGCTGATGAGTGGCAGGATGATGGAAATAATCCAAAATGGGCTGTGTTTAGACACACTTGCATTGCTGCCCTTTTGCCAGGCTGGGAAGTTGACTTAAATTAATGGTGTCAATTGTATTCCCTAATTGTGTTTTTCTCATCTTCTAGATTTGTACTTGACATCCTGAGCTACCTTAACTCAGCAGAGCAGACAAAAATTAGAGTTGAAGATACAAAGCAGTGCGTTTTACTAAATACCTATTGAAATCAGATCCTAAGCATCTTAAATATGTGAAATGTTTGGAAACTTTTCATCCTAAATGCTATTTATAAAATAAGTCACTAAAATGTTAAAACACATGCTGATCAAAGACTCGCAGAAAAGAACAGTAGACTCTCATTCTTATACTGACTCATATTTAGTCTGTGATGCAGAGTAAATGATTTCATATGCTTGCAGACCCATTGACCTACTTGCAAACTCAGACTAGTTATATTTGCCACTTTTGCAGAAGCCTTTTTGCTGCTTATGGATGGGAGAGTTCTGTCCATAACTAATAGTATTTTAGTTTATGGAACAGAATTTGAGGTAAAGAAACCCTGAGTAACTTACTAGAGGTGGTAGTTACTGCCTCTAGAGGTAGAGAATTTGCTGTCAGCCTATTGAAAGCTTACTAGTTGCATACTGCTGGCTTGCTGCAAGACTATTAGTAAAAGGAGCAAATGAATGCAGGAATGTTTTTGTTAGGTGGGCACATACAGTATGAAACGTGGTTTATTAATAGTTTTTATTTTATTAGATGAAAGCCTGGATCATGTAATGGCACTTGGGGAATTAATGCACAGACCTTTTACCATCTTATCAGTGATCTTCTTTCAGCCATGTCTTTCAGCACAATCGTCCAAAAAAACCCGCAACAACCCTTTATTTAAATAAGTATCCTGCTAGCCATGAATCCAATTCCTTTATTTTTTCACTTGTCTGTTCACCATGACCACCAAGGCAGCAGTTTGTTCAAGAACTAGAGGCTCTGGCAGACCCAACAGCAGATCAAGACTCAGAATGTGTCATTTCTTCAGAACAATGTGCTGTGTATTTAAAATAATGGGAAGTTCCCAGTTCACATAAAATTCTATGAGCATTTGTCTTAGTACAGCCTTTAGGTAAAAACACCTTATTTGAGCCTTATAATCAAAGGCATTGAGTAAAAATTTTTGGCTGCAAGTTTGTGTTTTTTTTTTTTAAATAAAAAGCAAGAACATCACCAAAGCAAGACAGAAAAGCAGATGTTCTGCTAAGCTGGGAGTTACTCCACAATTTTTTAAATATTCAGTTTTCTGATAATCTAAGGTACTTTATACACTCACTAGAGTTAACTAGCTCTTGTTATAAGCTCACATAAGGAATTCAGTGAATGTTTAAAAATCAGGGAAAATAATTCAGCAAAAGCTAAATAATGTTTAAATACTTAAACATAAGCATTTCTTTAAAAAGGTGGTTTACCCCCTCATTTAATGAAAATGTAATAAGGCTTGTAAAAAACTGCCCAGATTGGTGACAGGAGTAGGGTTAAGAAGGTTTGGATTGGTCACTCTAAATCTGAACTCTCATAATTTGTGTTTGTGGAAAGCAAATTCCACACGTAGTAAATTCTACTAGTGCAAAAATTAATTCAGGCATCCATTTAGTCGAGCAGTCTGTCTCTGCAAGTGGTAGAGATGTTTCAGAAGACAGCGTATAAAATGCTGCACTGTTCCATAGAACTTCTCCCTACCACCAGGTCACTAGAAGCTGATTTATGACCTTAAGTGGATAGTTTTTATAACTTAAATTCATGTGGGTTTTTTTTTAATTATTTATTGTCTTCTTATAAAAATATGAATCTTATAAATTTAAAGGTCTTGGCCTTGACATCCTGTGGTGGGGAGTTTCGAAAGCTAACAACGTGATGCATTCATTGTAGATTGTGACTAATTAGTAAATGAGTGAAAATAAAAATTCAGTGATGTTTAACTCCCCAAATAGTCAAAAAAGTAATCAATTTTTAAGTAATATGTCTAAGATATATGCTGATTGAAATAATATGATCCAATGCGGATGTCAGTGCATATTGGAAATTAATTTCTTACATGTTTATAACTTTTTTTACTGTGGTTATGACACACCTTCTGAAGGATTTGTGACCATTAGCAAGTGCACAATGCCATATGTCCTCATGCGCATGGCTCTGATTCAAAAAAGGAAATAAGAAAAGTCTGAAGGACACAGATTCTGAAATGAAACAGGCAATTCTCACAAGATGTCCATCCACATTTTTCACATCTGAAACATTTATAGAGTTTAGAATACTTCAGACTAGGATCCAGACTTGTAAACTGAGACTTCAAGGTTTTTGAAATTTGGCCATCTTCACTTAGTAAGCTTCAACCGGGAACCCTTTAATATTGACTTCATGTTTCACTTGAATAGCAAAGACATATGGTATTCTTTTCACATTGCCATTTAAGCCACCTGTCCACCAAAAAAGGACATACATAGGTAGAATTTCCACAAACCTGGGAGTGAAATATTTTCCTTAGCATTTAGGATTTACTTAAAAAATGTTATGCTCTATTCTGCAAAAACAAGATTCTCCTACACTGTGATGCTGTGGCATAAGGACTGACCTCGATCCTGGAGATATACCTCAAGCTATATCTCCACCATATCCGGATTTTTATGCCTAATAGTTTTTAAGGAATCTTATTGAAATAGCTCCCTTCTATTATATTTCATGCACTGAGAAAATATTAGGCTATAGATACTACCTTGTCTCTTTGGAAAGCTCTCAAAACCGCAGGCTTCTAAAACATGCTGGCTTTCCTAGTTACCATAGTGTTTATCTCATTCGAATAACAAAGCTTGAAATCCTTTAATAATACCAAAAAAAAGGAGAGAAAAAAAAAGAACCTCTGATAAAAGGATTTTGAGTCTCCTATAATAATACAATTCAAACCAAATTGTTTTAATTCAAGTATTTAGAATGCAGTAACATATTTCAAAACCATAATGCGTTTGTAGATAACCCAATTTCTTTGTGTATAGAAATCTCAAAAGAGAGATGTGAGTTTGTTACTTAGTTTTGATCATTTATTTTGTATAAGTAATGACTATAACCTAAAATACTGTGTGGTGTTTTTTTTTTTTTTTAATTTCAGTAAAATATCTTCTATTCCATGTTTAGCACATGAAAAGACAGGATTTTTTTGAAACAAACACAGTAACTGCAACTTCTCTAGAAGGGCTTACAGTAAATGGATTTGATTTAGGTACAGTACAGTGACAGCAGCCTGGATGTGCAGCTGACTGGGTACTTTCTACCTGCTGTCCTTGATGAAGCCTAAACAGGGTGATGAGATATTTCCGGAATAGCAACTCTGAGGATGATCCTTTATGACAGGGGAGAACCCAGTCTCTCCTCCATGTCCCTCCATGCAGGAGCCTTCATATGGGTCTCACATGGAAGAAATCTGCTGGAAATGCCTTTCCTACCAGCCTTTTGTTTTTTCAAGGTGAAATCTACAATCTTGCCCATCTCGTTCCATCTGTGTGGATGGAATATTTTAAATGCTGAATGTTGATTTTACTAAACCGCTATCGATCTGTCCATCCATCCATCCATCCATCATATTTGAGAAGTCGTGGCAGTCTGGTGAAGTTCCCGCTGACTGGAAAAGGGGAAACATAATCTCCTTTTTTAAAAAGGGGAAAAAGGAAGACCCGGGGAACTACAGGCCGTCCAGTCGCACCTCTGTGCCCAGCAAAATCATGGAGCAGATCCTCCTGGAAACTATGCTACGGCACATGGAAAGTAAGGAGGTGATTGGTGTCAGCCAACATGGCTTCACTAAAGGCAAATTGTGCCTGACAAATTTGGTGGCCTTCTATGACAGAGTTACAGCATTGGTGGATCAGGCAAGTGGAACTGACATCATCTACTTGGACTTGTGCAAAGCAATTGACACTGTCCGGCGTGATATCCTTGTCTCTACATTGGAGAGATGTGGATTTGACAGATGGACCACTTGGTGGATAAGGAATTGGCTGGACAGTTGCACTCAAAGAGTTGCAGTCAATGGCTCGATGTCCAAGTGGAGACCAGTGACGAGTGGCGTGCCTCAGGGGTTGGTACTGGGTATTGTGACCAGTGCTATTTAACATCTTTGTCAGCAACATGGACAATAGGATTGAGTGCACCCTCAGCAAGTTTGCCAATGACACCAAGCTGTGTGGAGCAGTTGACACACTGGAGAGAAGGGATGCCATCCAGAGGGACCTGGACCAGCTTGAGAGGTGGGTCTGTGCAAACCTCATGAAGTTCAACAAGGGCAAGTGCAAGTTCCTGCACAAGGGGCAGGGCAATCCTAAACACAAATACAGACTGGACAGAGAATGGATTAATAGCAGCCCTGAGGAGAAGGACTTGGGGATGTCTGTGGATGAGAAGCTCAATATAAGGTGGCAATTTGCACTTGCAGCCCAGAAAACCAACCGCATCCTGGGCTGCATTAAAAGAAACGTGGCCAGCAGGTCGAGGGAGGTGATTCTCCCCCTCTACTCGGCTCTGGTGAGACCCCACCTGGAGTACTGCGTTCAGCTCTGGAACCCCCAACATAAGAAGGACATGGACCTGTTGGAGGAGTCCGGAGGAGGGCCACAAAGATGATCAGAGGGCTGGAGCACCTCTCCTATGAGGACAGACTGAGAGAGTTGGGGTTGTTCAGCCTGGAGAAGAGAAGGCTCCGGGGAGACCTTATAGCAGCCTTTCAGCTCCTAAAGGGGGCCTACAGAAAAGATGGGGAGGGACTCTTTATCAGGGAGTGCAGTGACAGGAGGAGGGGTAACAGTTTTAAACTGAAAGAGGGGGGATTTGGTTTAGGTATTAGGAAGTAATTTTTTACTGTTAAGAGAGTGACACACTGGCACAGGTTGCCCAGAGAAGCTACGGATGCCCCATCCCTGGACGTGTTCAAGGCCAGGTTGGATGGGGCTTTGAGTAACCTGGTCTAGTGGGAGGTGTCCCTGCCCATGGCAAGGGGTTGGAACTAGATGATCTTTAAGATCCTTTCCAACGCTAACCATTCTATGATTCTATAATAAACACTTTTTTATTTAATGATTTTTTGTTTGTTTGTTTGTTTGTTTTTCTTGGAGTGGAGATTTTTCTTCCCCACCAAAGTTTTCAGATGTGCTCAGCACCTGTGTAGTGAAGGTAAGTCTGGGAGAGGCAAGGATGCATATAAGCCAGGATGATCTGTTAAATACAAATAAAATGTTGGGATATGAGATAAGTCCTTGACCAGAGTTTAATTAATAGTAGAAGACAGAAGGATGTCTCTGTATTGGATCATGCATCTGGAGGAGAACTTTTTCCAAGGGATTGCATGGCCTAGCACAAGTGTCAGGGTGTTTGTCTCCCAGGCTTTGTCTCACAGCTAGGAACGGGCAAGGGCCTGAGAAGAGGAGAGAGGAAAATCTGCCTGTCTCTCCTCAAAAGGTAGAACAAAATAAATACCAAAGATGGCATATGTGGTGATGCTATGTCAAATACCAAAGGTGGTATATGTGGTCATACCCTAAAGAAACCAACTGTAAGGTTATCCTGGTTCTAAAGACACCTTGGAGGTTGAATCTCTTCCAGGCACAAGTCTTTAAGTACTGTGGTAATGGATGAGTGGAAATTCTTGCCAGCTCCCCTGTGTCCTGCTCAAAGTCTGACTGAATGGACTTAGCAAGGGAGAAAAACAATGTGAAGTTGAAGGGGAGGGTGGAGGGGGGAATTGTTTCCCTGCAGCCCAAAGCTATGATGTGCAGAAGTTATGCTGCTGTAACCAACCACTACAGAGCTCCTCGGCATAGTGGCTCTACATGATCCAGAGACATAATAATAGTCGTACTCACAACGTGCTCCTCCCAGCTTCCTTTTTGGACCCTTTTGGAAAAAGACAGAAATTGTGCAATAAAATTCAAGGACACATGGAATTAGAGGCTCTGTCTGCAATTTGCCCGATGGCACCCTTTTGGCCTCGAGATCCTTATGTGATGAGATTTAGTATTTGGCATAAAAAGATTTAAGGTTTGAGGGGAACTTCTTTAGCATTTGTAAAGCTTCAGGCAGTAAATACAGACTCATTTAGATTGTTTATGTGCCTGAAGTTTGAGAAAGAACTGTATCAACTGAAAAAAATACATTACAAAACGTTATTAAAATATGCATTTACATAAAAAGCAAGTTTGTTCCTGTCTGGGTGCTTTGTTTCCTGCACATGGAAAAGACCACATTAAAATAAACAAATGAGCATTTTAGTTAAATGATCATACTCAGAAATAGTAGAAGAATAACTTGACAGCAAAGATACCCCCTGCGAGCTTGCTCATAGCATTGCTCCTGGCTGCTTACTCTGTCTTCTCCCACACTCTACCTGTAGTAGAAGGAATTGTATACTCCAGACATGACTGTCGTAGGCCTTTTTTTCTTAATTTTGCTCTAGTGACTGCAATAGGCTGAACTACAGTCTAACTGTATTGCTACTCAGAGAGTAATATATCAGAGGATAAAGAGGAACATCCTATACAGTTAAGCTTCTAAAATGCAAACCAAAACATCATTATTGCACTTTCTGCAGAGAAATAAATGCCTCAGAACTTTTCCAGCTATTCCTGTGTGAGGCTATCTCACAGCTCTGAACAGTATTAAGACGGAAATGAATCATGAGTACATGGATGAAATTGCTGGTTGGACATTCTCTGTGAAGCCGCCTTTATTTAGGAGTTTCCTCTTCTTCAAGCCACCAGTTCCTACTTCTGTTTACCTTCTTGACACATTGTGGGACTGCGTAAGGCACAGGTTCAGCTGGTGCATTTATATGTACAACAGAGGTAATTACATAGGTCCTAGTCCTGCAATTGAGCCTATCTGGATGGTTTACACAGGAACAGCTAGGTCAATTTGTACTGTCAGGTCAATAATTACTGTTGGGCTGCAACTCTTTGTACTGGATAAGGTATCTTTAGTTAATCTGGAACATGAAGAAATCATCTTTGCAGTCTAAAATTTGTCCTTAGCATTCTCATATATAAGTAGCTTTATAGCAACACATACTATTCTAGCAGCCTCAACAGAATTATTCAAATTCCTGATGTTACTTTGATGAGAACTGTGCAATCAGGATCTAGAGAAAATGAATAAAATACTTAAGTTATCATTTAGCTCCACCGTTCAGTGTCATATGGAAATTTTCCAGTGAAAAACACTTTAAGTTTCCACAAGTGAGAATCAACCAAGGAGCTTCACCATCAGTCAAAGAAGCTTTCTCAACTGAAAGCAGTGTTCTCCTATCTGCGATGAGAATACCCATAATCAAGACTCTCACATTTACCCAGGATGGGGGTTAGCTTCGAGCATCAGGGGAATTCAAGAATGGGCCACAGTGTCAAACTACAGCAACGGGACACTCTGTATGAGCACTTTGCGCTAGAGTACCCTCCTGGGGTGGAGCCAGGAGATGGCATTACCTAGTAGGCATCTTCATCCTTGTGGACCAACTAAAACAGACCAGACCACTTGGAACTAGCTGTGTTCTTAATCCCATAATAATAAATGCTCTGACTGCTCATCCCTACTCTCTGCTGGAGTTACCCCTTTAGTACTTGGTCATCAGAACGATCACCTTTAGCGCTGAGTTACTGGAAGAACAGTTTCTGAGACATTCCTCAGCTGCTTCAAGCAGATTCAGACAGGTTATGGCACACAATCACATTAGTTGTTTAAATAATATGTCTGATTTTCCTTTAGATTAATTGGAGAACATCCTCACGACTTGCTCCAGCATTTGACTGTCAACGTTGGTAAATTCCTGGTGGAAGATAAAGTTAGGGATGGTAAAGGTTTCCATTCTTACAGCTAGAGGCAGAAGACATAAAAAGGGAAATGAAAAGAGCAGTTTTGAGGATATGAGTAGCAACTAAAAGGTGGCCAAAACAAGCATCTCCATGGCAGAGGATCTCCATGTAATAACAACATAACTGGTACATGCACACAGTACAATGACCAGTGAGCAATAACAGGAACCATTTCAAAACTGAAAATGGAGTTACAGAAAATGAATGTGGGCCTGTTGTACCATCACAGGGCTCTATCTTTCAGAACTAGTTGAAAAATTGTAATAAAGCTATCAGTTTTGTTAAGAAAGTACAGTCACACATTCAAATGTACATTTTGTATGCACAGATACTGTATTTTCAAAGGTAGCATCTGCTTTTGGAGCCATACAGAAAGTGATGAAACTGTAACAGTAACAAGACAGAATGAAAAATCTGGGTTTGTACTTTCACCTAAACACTGCAGGTATATTTACGTATTTGTGTTGTTTTTTTTTTTGCTTTTGTTTTTTAATTGCATTAAATGTATAGTGCAACTTTTATTTACTGACCAGAAATATTTTAATTAAACAATATTAGTAAAAGCCGAGAAACTGCACAAGTATAGCATTCTTTGATATTAAATGAATGCATTAGATGTGCCGCTTTTCTACTACAATCTAAGTAGAATACTGTTTGATCACTAATAAAATACAATAACCATTCCACTCATGAGATTAGCCTGAGAAATCACTTGCTGTTATGGGCTGAATTATTCTGTTAATCCATACTCATGGGATTAACAGCGATTATATCCTTTGGGAAATCATGCAGCTTTCTAAATATATTTCTAGTTTTCTTCAGAAGTACTGGTAGGAAAACAAGAAGTGAATGGAATATACGGAATGATTTCCCATGGTCTTTGAAAAGCAATTCATCTAATTGTATTACATTTACATAACTCCTAGGCCTTTTGCTTAAAAAGTGGGCTTCCTTTAATCCATCTGTCGTACTTTATTCTACTACAGGATAGAAATCACAACATGCTTCAGAGAGTTAATCATTAAAGACTATGAATTGGAGTTTTATGCACAAAAGGGCATAGGTACTGGCACAAATACACATTATATCGTCTTATCACACTATCTGCTACACATTTAACCGCTTTTGATCTTATCTAATAATAGATATATTGCTGAAATAATCACCATTTAAATATATTAGGTTGTTTGACATAGGTACTACACACAAGGAAAATCAATAATGATTATACAATCACTAGATACAATGTAAACTGCATACCGCAAATGTCTTTACAGGGTTAGATAACATCACAGAAATCCTAATGAAAGTCAATAGCCATTAGTTTTTAGAAGCAGCACTTGAACTTTTGGGATTTTTTACAGTAACTAGTCCAACCTTAGGTGCAAGATTTTAAAACAAATGGAGATCAAAGAAAGAATGACAAGTAGATTTAACAAAAACGCCTCTGGACCTGGTCAATATTTGCTGTGCTTTTGAAAAACTAGTAAATATATATTAATCTTCTGTAGTAAGTGGAATCTATGCTAGCAATATTATCCAGAACCTTCAAGTGAAAGTATTATTTTCACGTCTTTTTTGCGATGGTAGCTGAGCTAATAGCCACCACCTGTTAGCTCTCACAAATTAAAGCCAGCGTGCCTACCTAAGAGATAAGGTTACTACATAGAACTCTTTAGCAAAGCTTTATTCCACAATCTTAAGTTGCACAACAAAACAAAATGACAACAAAGCCTACAACTGCTATTAAATACATGTTCAAAATCAAAATGCGGCTTGTGAGTAATGCTTTATTCTGTTCAGCCCATCTGAAAGTGCACTGTAATATTCTTGTTATACTTTCGGAAGCTACATTCCTGTCTAATTTCAATGTATACATACCTGACAGGATTTAATATTGACGAGAAAGAACAATATTTTGACTTGAAAGGTGCAAAATTAAAATTAAAAAAAGTAATCCTTTTGTAGAGAAACTGTAGCGGTCATGAGAGAAAAGTACAAGGTTTTATCAGAAGCTGAGAATTAAAATAATTTCACATGTTTTGGCGTAGCAAGAACATAAGGACTTTCAGCAAGAGGTGCAGCATTTACCTTTAATCAAAGACGAGTGCAGTTTTATCTCTACACAAAATCAATTGGTAGTTCTTGGTACTTGCTAGATGTAAAAGAAAGTGCCCAATATAATTACACTGACATAAAGGTCCTGCTGCTTTTCTCACCAATAAGACGTAGAAGAGATTTGGTAGATAAGCAGGCTTTGAAAATAGTTGCAGAGCTGTAAAACAATTTTGTCTCAATTAACTGCTATTTTTAGCAACATTCAGAAGGCAATACGGTATTTATTCTATATCTCTATGGCTTTGAGTCAGACAATTTTCAAATCTCAATGTATAAGTAAACACCAAAAGAGGATAAAAAAAGTTTTGCAAAAATATAATCCACTCATTCCTGTCTTCTTATAAAATTAAAAGATTTTGGAGGTATAGAACCAACAGTTTATAACCCTTATCTTCTATCCACTCTAACATGGCTGTCAAATTTACTGTTTAAGCTTTTCTTTGTAATCACACTATTACGCACTTCATCACCTTCCCCACCCCCATCATTCGATCTAATGGTTTTAAAGGGAAAGGAAATTACTTGTCTTCACTGCCAGCACTTGACACTTTTATGGGTCATTTGTAATGAAGCTATTCTTTGGTTTTAATGGAGACCTTGATTTGGACCAGTGTGAATAATTGTCAAAAGGTGATTAATTAAATAATCACCACCACCCTGTAAAATGGATCAACATATTACATTACACTGATCCAAAAGTTATTTTATTCGTGCATTAGACTTCAAATTCTATGCATTTAAACAAGCCTTAAACTGGGCCATATAATTTACTACACATTAATTATACATATAGTGTGGCTAAAGTAAGGAAAAGTGTTTTACACCTTTTTTAACTCTGTAAAATATGCTGCTAAGGCTTATAACAATAAAAGATCCTTTGGGGGAATAATATTCTTGACTGACAATACACACACACATACACACACTCACCTATGTATATAAATTAAATAATATTATCTACATAAACTTAACATTTAGAAAGATCTCCATGTTTTAGAAACACACAGTTTCAGGTGAGACATAGATTTTAAACCCAACTCCACCTTTAGCTAAATCCGAACAAGAGACAAGCATATGGTTAATAGCCTGTGCAGAAGATGGATAGATATGTACTGTTAAATCATGAAATATTATTCTTTAGTTTAGACAGTCCTGTGCAGGTTTATGCACTGCTAACTCTTCCAAGTAATAAACTTTGTTAGAGCCATAGCTTTTGTTATAGCTTATTGCCTTCAGTTCCTTTTAGACAGTTGAAATACTGTTAGCAATACTATTTATAATTTGCTCACGGTCTATATAAATGCAATGTCAGGATTTTGAATCACAGTTTTTGAGACTAAATAAGATAATGCAGCATTTTGGTTGCTGAACATTTCCAGAAGAAATTAAGCTTAAAAGTATTGCTGTTTAAGGAATAAAAAGGCACCAAGCAAAGTACATATATAAATAGTCATTGTGGGAAACGGGAGAGAGAGAATTTTTTTTTTTTGGAGCACATTTCTGCACTTGTTCCAGTGTCTACAAAATACTTCAATAGACTGACAACAGAGTCACATTTCAGAAAAACATTAAATAGCACCAACACGTTAAATGATGATAGAAAAGGCAATACTTCACAGAAATATGTAGGTGTCTGCTGTACACAAAAGGCAAATAGCTGTTTTGAACTGTGAAGACTATTTAAAGGTTTAGTGTACACCTTGGATTCCTGCTGCCTACATAAGTACAGAGACCTAAATCCACTGCATACTGGGACTAACTGATCAAAGCAGTAGTTAAATCTATCCATGGAAAATCTAAGTAGTCTTTGGAGGCAAGTCTTTGAATGCAGATTAGTGATTTCATTGAAGTAGTCAATCAACTGCTTTTTTCTGGTTGTTAAAATGTCACCGAGTGAACACAGTAGATAAAAAAATGATGAGCAAAAAATAATATTTCAACTTGAACAAACTTGCTATTTGTAGACTGGATCACATGAATCTGCTTCAGTCAAGATCATTTCAGAGGTAGCTACAGGAATGAATCCCACAAAGGGACTAAGTTTAATCATCCAATCCCAGACTGTATTGATTTTGGAACTACTTGCAATGACTATATAAATAAGCCATTTCTTTGCAACTGTATCTGGAGCCGGTCATGAACCCAAAACCTTCACAACCTGGTCCAAAGTGAATTATGCCCTGCAGAAATAAATTAATAAAACTAACACAGCTAGGCTTCTCTACCAACTTATTTTCACGTTTCAAGAGCTTAAAAATATAAAATCAATAATCATTTAGTCATAAGGGTAAATGAAGCGACATAACATCAAAGTATACCCTTTAGCCATTCAAGTCATTCTAGGTAATTTATCTCATCAAAAGGCACTGGTAATAATCCTTTCCACTCTGAGACAAGCCGCCACACAGCTGCTGTATTATCCTAGAGTAAACAAGTTTGGAGAAAATATTAAAAATCAATATCTGTTTCCTTCTATCAGGCCAGATGGCATCCATCATAAATCTGCCTTTGTAAAGAGTTCTTTAGGTTTAGCAGCCAGAGTGTGAAAGACAACTGAATTAACAATATAAAACTCAGGCCAGTTTAATAGGAATTGACAGCTGGATTTCCTTAAACTTACAATATTGAGGCAACTGAACAATTTGCTAAAATTAAACAGACATGGGAAACAATCCATTGCATTAATGTGCTATCTAAAGGAGGCTTTGACTAATCTTAGACACTCCAAATAGTAACATTAACTTCACAGAATCCATAACAGCACAAACATAAAAGACTCCCAATTGTCATTTTTTGCATTCCTGTGGTTCTCATGCCACAAAACACAGCAATCACCTCTCCTTTGAGGGTCTGCCACACAGTCCTATTGCTGTCAGGGAGCACTTACAAAAAGTTTTGAAAAAAGGAACTCGATTACAACATCCTGAACACAATAGTTGCAATTCTCAATCAGATTTTGTAGCAGCTGTTTAAATCACTGTTGTATTGAAAAAACAAATCTGCAAGTTCATCTTGGCCCTTCACGTACAGCTTGAATGTCAAATGCTTGTAGGCTGCTGACTGCACCACAAAACAGCTCTCCTCATCCTTCAGCACAAACTAGGGCCTCAAAGTGAAAAAGACTGCAAAAAAGACACTCATATTTCACGTTTTGTATCCTGCTACGGGATATTTTCTTGAGTATTGTCAAAATGGGTTATCATGTGTCCCTTTGCAAACCTGCAGAATGGGATGTGCTGGAGAGGGCTCTTAAACGCTTCCAGTTCAGACTGCACCAGCTTCCTCTTACTGACATGTGGACTACTCTGCTCAGTCAGCCTCTTTCATCCTCCCCTGCTGTTTTTACTTAAACAATCTTCTGTTCCTTGGGTTCATCCAGAATGTGGGACTTCCAACCCTAGACTTCAAATGTTAAAGACCCAAGAAAAACTCACCCTGTCAGTGTTCAAGGTGACATCACTGCATGTGGCTTTTGGATGGATTTGAGAATCTGTCTTCAAACAGAAACATTGCTGCAAGCTTACTCACAGTGTGGCTAATCACCATGCCATGATACAGCTTGATGCCAACTCAATTTCAAGGTTTGAAGCCATAGGAATCTAGGTGTCTTCTGGTTCACACATGACACAGATATTTATGTGCTGAAGGGGCTTCAATTAGTCACCGACTGTAGTATAACTTACTTGTGACATTATATTCCAAATTTCATCAGAAACTTATGCTTTTTAATCAATCCATCATTTATTGTCAGTCATCTGTATTTTCCCAAAGTAGATGCACATTCATTTCTCTGTGTTGGAGAATGACTCAGACTTCACTACAGTACTCTTCCTTATGCCTATATAGCCCCAGAGTGTAATAATTTACAGTCTTGCCAAATCTGTGGCCAGGAGCAGATGAATTATTTGTTGAGCTTTTTGTAGTTCCATATTTGGCATTAGCTAATAAGACTATTTGCATATTTTCAGTTCAGTTACACAAAATTATAAACATCAGGTGATAAGGCAACATATCCGCTCTCAAGAAAACCTGAGAAAAAGCATAGCCTGTGCAACTCTTTTCAGTCTTAGGGGGAATAAATGGCTGAATACTCCGGGTGCCGAGGAAAGGGCTTGCGAATGGAAAACTGGCAGGCGCCTGGGGCTGAGGGCAGGCTTTTTTTTCATAAGAATTGGGAAAAGCTGTTGGGATTGATACTGGCCTCCTCGTCTGTCTCTGGCAGTGCAGCCCAGCTGCTGTTTCTTCTTTCAGGTACAGCAGACGTAAGGGATAGAATGATCATTTGCCTGGTTGCCCAGAGGAGCCACTGGCTCTCCTAGAGCAGCTTTGATAGGGCTGTCGTAAATTCTTCATTTTAAGTCAAAAGCGTGAACTCTTCCAAATCTAAAACCTAGGGGTCCTGTGTCACACAAAGGACAATACCACATGAATGCCAGTGGTCCCGTCTGCCATACAATTGTCTGGCTGGCAGAAGGAGCAACTGTCACCCATCCTTTAGTCTCAGCTGCGTATGCCATGGCTTAACTTATTTGCAGGAGCCCAGGGCAGACTATCAAATAAGCCAGCATCATTCCAGAGATAAGAGACTTGGAAGGCTTCCAACTTTTGGGATTCTTCTCCCACTCCCATGCTAGCTTCTCTCCTTCTCACAAAGATTCCCCCTTCCCTCTGCTCTCTGATCCTGTTATTGGGTTCACAGCACAAGTGACTTTGTAGTGAAATTTGCTAGCATAATAAGTTTCAGTTAGTAGTTGAGCTGGAGGGCAAAGAGAGTCTTGTGACATGATAGCATTTCCCTATGAAATTGCACCTACAAAGAGAGCTGGGACAGAGAAGCGCAAAGCTGTGGGAGGAGGGAATAAGCTTGAAGAAGCACCCAAAGAAAGCAAAATTAAAAAAAATGTGGTCCTCTGAAAAAGCCTGAGTAGAGATTGGCAAGATGAGTTAGATGTTTAGCACAGATCTGGATATATTTCTGGGAATAGGATCTAGATATCAGATGACTGTAAAGGTACTTTACAGTATCTAGGTGATTCAGGGCAGTGTTCCTTACGCATTTCCAGTCTCCTCTTTTCAAATCAGTATCAGTATTCTCATTCACATAAAAGGATACAGAATGAAGGACTGATTGTGCCAGAAAAGTCATTAGATTTAAGTTATTTTCCCTTCCCGCAGATCTTCCATAAGATAAGATGGTTACATTGAAGGTAATTATATAATATATGATCATTTAAATAATAAAGATGTGAGACAAACATGCTGGTTATTTCCCCCTGAAAACTATAATCATTATACCATACTACATTATGTCAATGCTAAAGGCAATGGAGTTAGTTAGGTTTTTATTAAGCAGAGTTCTATAATTAGTCTGCCTATTTTATTTTCTCCAAATAATGTTATTATTGATGTTATCATTCCTCTGAACTTAATGGTAGACAAATAAAGGTAATTATTTCAATAAGTATTGTCAGTATTAAACACTTTATTAGGTGAAGTAGAAAGATTAGACAAGTTTCTTCTAAAATACAATGGCTGAAATAATATTCTCTAGCATTATTATTCTTATATATTTTGAATTTGTTAAAAGCACTACTAACTCACATGATTCTGGTAGGTATCCTGAGTTAAAAATGTTTCCAGTCATTCACTCTAGAGGGCCTAAAGTTTTGGCTTAATATGGTAACTTACAAATGACGAGCCAGGCTTCAAATGCCTACCTTTCAAAAAACATACTCTTCGCTTTTGCTGCCAAGTTCAAGTTGTGTGAACTGAGGACACAACATTTGGCACAAATTAAAGATGTTTTGAGCAAAGAATGAGAAATACACTGTAAAAGGGTAACAACTACCCCACCTTGCATTTACAGTTGAGAACCATTGACATTTTCTTCATTTTGATTGACACAGACTGAAGTACAGATACTGAATTCACCTGAACTTCAGAAAGTAAAGACATAATTGTCAAGTTTTGATGTAAAAAAGATACACACAATGAGAATATCATGCAGTCTCTTATACATGAGGGACATGGCAGATGATTTAAACAGAACTTTTCATAATCCTGCACAAAAATTGCAATGGGCAGAGGATCAAAAGCTCAGAAAGAATAAACACTTCGGCTTACCTAGGAATTGGCTCCAAGTTAACAACATTCTGTGGCCCAAGAGCAAAAAGGCTGATAATGGGCTCAAGGCTCAGTATAACACAAGTTTACCTTCATCACTGAGGATGGATACCTCTGACGTAACTTTGTCATTTATAAGTATGATGTCTAGTCTTGATGCAGTCATCCTATGCCCCCTCTGTGGTAAGTGGAAGAAAATGGGCATCTCAAGAGATGCTAAGATAAGCATCTAAAATAGGACAGCCGAACTGCCCTTAAGAAGCACCTACTTCTCTCCATTGATTGTAAGGGCAGCCTTAAGTAAACAGCTCAAATGTAGACATCAAATTTTGCCTAAAACTCCATCAGAATCTCACCATGGGGAACTGATATTCAGCCTAGTGACCAGCTAAATGTATTTGCCATATCTAAGCTTAATCAAAAGCAACATTATCTCCATAGATAAAAAGACTGAGACAATGCTAAAAGTCATAAGGAAGCCTTTTTTTTTTTTGAGACTCCTTCTTACATAGAAGCCTATCAAAAAGGATAATTTTACAGAAAATAACAATCTCTACAATCACAAATATTTATTTATACAAGCTGATGGTATTGAGCATGAAAGTTGCTTGTACACTACAGATCACAATTATAACAGAAGTCTTTATGCCTCAGTAGACAAAACTGACCAAATTTGCATTCAACAGGATGTTGTCTTGTCAGCTTGAGAGTTGAAGGTCTGCCACAGCAGTGTTCAAACGATGCAATTGCTACATTGAAGAAGGTATAGTCTGGATCAGTTGGGTGGTAAATTGAACAGAAAGTCTTTGTCATGGGAGTCATGAAAGACCTCAGAATTTACTTCTTCCAGAATGATTACGGTTAAATCCATGATAAGCAATCATGCTTCTGTGAAAAAACCCACAGTTTTGAACTCCAGCCCTTTTCTGGACGTTATTGCTCTACAAAAGAGTTTATTCCCTGTGTTGCCTGTGTTCCCTGTCTTTCCTGTGTTTTCACTTTGTTGGAAAGTTAGTCATTCACCACATGCTTACATCTAATTTGTTGAAATACAAATCTAGAATGGGTTTGTATAAACTGCACATGGTTGCTAAAGATCAAAAGTGACCACCCTTCTTAAAACCAAGTATCCTCTCTGCTCCTTTAGCATTTGGGCAAAAAATATTTCCAAACTTTAAGAACAGCCTGATATTTAGAGACCTAAATGATATCAATCTCAACCTCACAGCAGCTCCTGTTTATCGTGCAACCCTCTTAGTTTCAATGAAACTCTCTCTTGGGGAAGAGCATTGCTCGCTGTAATCTACCAGCATCAATCAGTCAGTTGATGAACTAGTCAAAAGCCCATCAAAGCTAGCGTTAAAGTAAGGCATCACATTTCTTCTTGTTGCAAAGAAACCTGAAGTACCTATTCCTAGATAATTCTGGGCAATTTTATCACCAGTTCCCTCGATACAGGCACTCTCTACATCTCCTACAATCCAAGATTTCTTAATTTACTCACCTTAGAGCATACTAAAATTATGGTTAATAATTTAACAGAAAAGTTTAAATTCAATTCATGTATGCACAAAAAAGCATGTATATGGCACAATCCTAATTTTAAAATGGAAAATAAAAAATTCATATGAACCCATAGGAGAAACCGAACCTTGTTATTTTTAGAACTTTTTTAATGAGCATGAACTCTTTTGTACTTTTGATAAGTATCATGAAAAATTGAACAATCCTAATTTCCACTTGTGGTGATTCTTTCATATTAGACATTTATTTACACAAATTACTGGTCTTAAATTGAATTATATTCCTGCAACTCCTCTGCTTATTGAATACTTTTAATCTTTAATAGAAATAGAGCAGCTTTCCATTTACACAACATACCTATATTATGAAATCAGGACATAAAACAATATTGTTTTTAGATGACTGAAAAAATTAAATGACAGTTGTTTGATATACATACACATATATAATCTATAACTATACTATACATGAACAGATTAATATTCTTTATTCAAACATACTTTTTAAATATTCACTTTTCAACTTGTCAGAGACATAGGTTACACCTGCCCAAAAAGATGTGAAGTTCTATGTCAGCAGAGACATTTAGAAAAAACTTATAATTGCTTATCCTATTGCTTCAGTTGAGATTTTTGTCCACAATCTATTGTCTTTTACATGAGAACTGCCTCCTTTGCTATCTACAGCAAGACCAGTTGTGTTAAGACTGGTCTGACTGGACCTCTGCATCTGGAGAGCATTCAACAGTATGAAAGTTTTTTGTATGACATAGCTGGACTAATGGTTTGGGTTGGAAGATCATCTAGTTCCAACCCCCTGTCATGGGCAGGGACACCTCCCGCTAGACAAGCTCAATCCAACCTGGCCTTGAATGCTTCCAGGGATGGGGCATCCACAACTTTTCTGGGCAACCTGTTCCAGTGTCTCACCACCCTCACAGTAAAGAATTTCTTCCTAATATCTAATCTAAATCTACCCTCTTTCAGTTCAAAACCATTACCCCTCGTCCTATTGCTCCACTCCCTGATCAAGAGTCCCTCCGCATCTTTCCTGTAGGTTCCCTTTAGGTACTGAAAGGCTGCTATAAGGTCTCCCTGGAGCCTTCTCTTCTCCAGGATGGACCAACTCAACGCCCTCAGCCTGTCTTCATAGGAGAGGTGCTCCAGCCCTCTGATCATCTTTGTGGCCCTCTGGACTTGCTCCAACAGGTCCTATCCTCCTTATGTCGGGGGGTCCAGAGCTGAATGCAGTACTCCAGGTGGACCTCCATGCACTCCAGCTGGTTATTGACAGAGAAGGCGACATTCCCTCTTCATCTCCCCTGCCTAAAGAGCCTGTATCCTTCCGTTCCAACACTCCAGTCGTAGAAGCCACCCCACCATGTCTCCATGATGCCAATGAGATCATAGCCCTGCAGGCATGTGCAGTCTTTAAGTCCTCTTGCTAATTCCCCATGCTATGTGTGTTTGCATAGAGGCAATTAAGTTAGTGCCCTGATGAAGCTGACTTACTGGCTGGAGTGTCTGGAATTCCTTTGTGCCCCACTCCAGGTGCTCTCCTGCTGCCCCGTGATCCTTCTCCAGACTCTAGGCATCTATTGCTGGCATAGGCATTAAACTGGTAGGCATGGGATGCATTGAGGTTCCCCTTCCCTGGCAACTTTAGTTTAAAGCCCTCTTCACAGCTTAGCAAGCCTATGACTGAAGATGCTCTTCCCCTTCTCTGACAGATGGACCCCATCAGCCCCCAGTAAACCTGGTTTCTCAAAGTGAGTCCTGTGGTCTAAGTAGCTGAACCCCTGGCTGTGGCACCAATCCTGTAACCGTTTATTGATTTGCCAGATTCGACTGCCCCTTTCAAACCCCTTCCCTTTGACTGGGAGGATTGATGAAAAAAATACCTGCCTCCAGAGTTCCTTACCACCTCTCCAAGAGCTCTGTAATCCTTCTTGATGCTCCTCAGACTGCTCCTGGCTGTATCACTGGTGCCTATGTGAAACAACAGCAGCAGATAATAGTCAATGGACTGTACGAGTCTTGGTAGTTTCTCGGTGACACCCCTGATATGAGCCCCTGGTAAGCAGTACTTCCTTTCCTTGAAACACAGGATGCGAATACATTAGCAATAAGTTTGATCACCAGTTACCCCACAACATGCCAAAGCCTTAATGAGGAATGACTAAATTATTCATCACAGTAGAGCTAGAAATACCCACGTTGAAAGAGCTTGATGGATTCAACATCCAAAAAGGCAGTTGGTCCTTTAAATGTTCTCAGTTTTTTCCAATTGTCATGATGATCAACACATTAACCAGGCTGACCTCGGGCCTCAACAATACAGTTATACACTAGATAGAGTGTTTGGGCTGTGACTGGAAGTTCGGGACTTGAAAAATGGAACTGAGGTCTCCTAGAATGTAACGCTATTTTTGTGCTGCCGAGGAGTTTGACCTGGCAGTACTAGCGCAGGATCAGCAGAATCAGAATTCTTTCAGGAACCTGGAACAGAAACATAATTTTCTTCTGATAGGCCATTCTTCCTAGGTTTTGGAAAACTGCTGTTATGATCCATGCTTTCAGCTTCTACTACAGTGACTATCTCTTGTCTTTTCTCCAGCTCTTACATCTGTAACTCATTTTGGTTTATCTGCAACATCTGAAGCAGGTGCCAAGATAATTAGAGTAAATTAATTTCTGGCTGGAGCTGATTTACCTTGATTTGATGTGCATCTAGCAATTCATTTTTTTACAGTAAATCACAGGCACCTGCACTCCACTCCACAAGAAATATTTCCTGATGTTGTATATGGTTAGTTAGCTAATATTTTGGTAAGGGACTTCTGAGCTTCATAGAGCTCCAAAATATTATGACATCTTAATAGACTTTATAAACGTATTTCAGAGCTCTGCCACAGGGCTCATGGTAATTGAAACATGTACAACTTTCATAGTGCTGATCCAAAAATACCTGTAAACTTCTCAGGTTTAGGAATTTAGTAACTCCATAGTTCATGGGACTAAGAAGTAAATGTCTTTTTGCAAGAGATCTATCTTAAAAAACACACTTAGTATTGTTTTGAAGTTCTATACACCAAACAAGTTTGTTCAAGGAGTGACACACACATAGTTTACATAGTTTACAGAGCCCTTAAAATAAATAGTTCTGATTCCAGGAATGTAAAAGTTAGTAACTGTTTAAATATTTATAAACATAGTTGAACGTTTGATAAAAGTAGTCAAAATCTTTGGGAAAGAAGATGTTTTTAAAGTAAGAAAAAGCTGTTCATTCAGTTAAATGTAGAAGTGAGTTTATAAATTAAAGACAAGAATATTCATGTTTGCATAGTAATCAATCTTGTATTTTACAGGTGCTGAACAGAGCAAAAGAAAAGTGCTATAAACTTTGCCACAATGATGTTTTTAGAGTCCTTGTTCATACTTTTTTAAGTAAACAAACAACTAACATATGTTTTGAGTCACAAGCAGTCCTGACAAAATATCCACCAATGCCACGATTAAGCTACCTTCACCTCCATGGATTCAGAAGAAAGCTACAGTAATAACTCCTAGTCTAGAAAACTGCATTAAGGGACAGACTAGAAGAACTCAATCTGTTTTGTTTATCTGAGAGAAAATTGAGTGGTTACTTGCTTCTGTGTTATATAGGTAGCTGAAGAGAACATTTCTGATGGAAGGATCCTTCATCTAGCTTGAAAAGGTGTGACAGGCTCTTTCAATTGGAGGGTAAAGTGAAATAAATCCAGACAAAATCTGTATTTTTAATGGAGAGGACTGCTGTCTATCAGCACAACTTGTTAATTACAATGATGGCCTCTGCAATACTTGAAGTCTTTAGATAAATGTTGGTGACTGTATAAAAGACATGTTCTGATTAAATCAGGATATGTAGAATTCATGTAGGAATCCTTTAGTGAAAATCTCAACCTTCTGTTATTCAGGAAAGTCAAAAGAGACTGCTGTAATGGCATACCCTGATATTTAAATTCTCTTTCTCTTTTTTGGCTGAGATTCAGGTTTCATTTCGTGCAAAGAATTATGAGGTCTGCAGCTCTAGAGGGGTATACAGGATCCTAGATGACCATATACAAACCCAAGAAATTTGAAAAATGTTGTCCTGGTTTGAAGTAAAACAGAACAATTTTCTTTTCAGAACATATTATTTTCTAGAATGGATTTTAGCAAGAAAATGAAGAAAGGTAAGTCTGGTGGCTAAGACAGTTTGTAGGGAAATTTTGTGGCACATAGTATTGTCAGTCTTTGAGCAAAAATTCCTCCACGCTAAAGAGAAGGAAAGAAATCCTTTTTGAAGCTTACACATAGCCTAGAAATTTCTTGCATTGCTGCATTTGCACAATGACTGGAGCCCACATATGCAAAGACATCTGAACCACTGCCACATTCCCTTTATATCAGATTCAGTGCAGCGGCTTCACCACAAGCACAGGTGAGGTCTGAGGGCCTGGCAACATCCTATACGAACAGTCCTACCACGACTGCTGGGATACAACCGATGTGACTATGTTATCCATCATCTTTTGTGGGATCACAGCTGCTTAGATAATGCCCTGAAAGCTGTTATTTAGGAATCTGAGGCTGATTACCTGATAGTACTAGAGAAAATAGAGCTCACAGGAGCAAAGGAGACCTAAACTACCCCATGTTCATTTTAAGGAAGAAAATACAGGAACGAATACATTAACAGTAGCTGAAGTATAAATGAGCCACAGCATTTTTTTCAGACACTTACTGTCTCATTGGCCCCAGCAATGACAGCAGAATGTGCAACCAGGGTTCCTGCTTCCCAGGGCTCTAGGATGCTGCCTGCATTTAGATGCACCTTACACAGGGTGAAGATGAGACTTGTATTTGAGCTAAAGCTCAGTGCAGACTGCCAAAAAAGTGCATTATGCTAGGTTCTGGGTTCCTGGCATGCCCCTGAATTCAAAGCTCTTTGGGATCTCTTTGGGACCACAGGCACTGTGTAGTGGTAGCATCTGTGGCTTTGGGGCAGATTAATTACCCCACTTGACTAGATGAGTACTACTAGGTGAGTAGCACAGCTGGTATCCTGCTCCTGGCTCTATTCAATGTGCATAGCCAGTCTACAAGAGTCAGTCAGTCCAGAACATCCAGCGAAATTCAAAGATATGTTCTAGGAGTGTAAGTCAAGTTGTACACAGACTTCATTGCATGGAATGGCTTAACGTAGACATATGAGTGTGGAAGGGTGGCCTTGCCAAAGTTTTGAGGATGAGAAATAAGACCTATGCCGATATGAATTCCCTTTGCAATTTTATACTCCTTCAAAGATGCACTGGTACCATAAGTGTGATTGTTATCTGGGACATCAGACTCTGCTTTGCTGACAGTTGCACCAAGTTCCCGGGACTTGCATACAGCACCTCGGTCTGGGACACTGATGAAATCTGAAAATCCCATTGATAATGTCTGAAAACTCTCTTCAGTTTTGCCTCTCTTCAGCAGAGACGCCACTAAATTTAAGAGCACGTTTCTGGGGATGAACATAACAAATACCTTCTGGTACACTGATCAGAGGGTAAATGCAGCAGGGATCATTGATCTGAGTCTTCCCAGGTGTCATGGTTTGGCCAGATTGGCCAATCAGAACAACAGATGGCCCTCCCCCACTCTCCAAAGAGAGGAGAGGAAGAGACAAGATCTACAAGTTTAGAAAAAAACTAAAGTACTTTAATGAAAATAATAATAATAAATAAGGAAATAGTAAATAATAATAGAATAATAACAAAAAGTGTACAATATATACAAAACTGTATCCAGCTCCCAGCATGACGTTGGGAGCAGCGTCACCAGCAGACACAGGGAAAGTCCCAGACTGGAGTCAGCAACAGACAGAAACTGAATTCTGGAACTAGAGTCAGGAACGCTCGGATCGGGATCAAAGGCAGACAAACACACAGGGTCCTCCTCAGACGTCGGCCATTGAAGAAAAGAGACTTGCTCCTTTGATTCCTTAGCTTTTATACTGAGCATGATACACATGGGATGGAATACCCTGTTCGTCAGTTTTGGGTCACCTGTCCTGTCCACTCCTCCCTCTAGGTGGGACCCCTCTACGCTTCTCTGCTTCTGACCCTCTAACGGGGCAAACAGCGAAGTTAGCTGACCTTGGCTGTTACAGCAATAGGTATAAGCAAGAGCCTCTGTGCCTACCATTCCTTGGTATAATCAGGTCTTATCGCTCTGAGAGTGAACAGTGTCTGAACAATATGCTGTTAATTTCAGAGTTTAGTCAGTTAGAAGAGGCCCAGCTAAAAAGTAAAATTACAAATCAGAAAAATGGTTCTGTTATGCCTCAAACCAGGACACCAGGAACTGGTCAGAGGTGGGTATCTTCCCTTCTCCGCAGTAGGCTTGTATAACTTTATGAAACCCTCTCAAATACAGTGGTTTGACTAGTGTAAGTAACATTATGATGGTTATACACTTAAGCACCTTGCATAGCACTTTTATGCAGTAATATGCTAAATAGAGAATGATCTATTTTCTATCTTTGCTAAAATTTCTCATTCTTCATTAGTTTGTTAACAGCAAGCTGGCAAGGAGCTGGTCAAAACCTTTTAAAGGGTGAAGTAAAAGTTATCAAATAATTAAAGTTTTCCTGTGTCCTTTGTTCTGTTGTCATGATCAAAGAAAACATATATTTTTGAGACATAGGTAACCTTTGCAGAAGTTACAATTTATGGTTTCTATTATGTTGTATAATTTGTCTGTTTAACCTAATTTACCTATTGTTTAAGTAACTTTTTCTAATCTGTCATTCCTATTCTCACACTTGATGCAATAGAGATATATCAGCTTGTTAATATGTTACTTCAGGCAGTTAAATAAACAGGATAGATGTTTTGGACAAAATCTTAGGCATACCAATATTAAATTTCTTCAGAACTCTAAGATAAAAATGCTAGAAATCACCATAATGGTATTCATTCATCAGCTTACTTCAGTTTCCTCTTTTGTTGCTTTAGTTTCTGCCTTATCTCCATTGCACAAGAATAGAAGATCTGGGATGAATATCTCCCACCAGCTTTTAAAAATATCCAGTTAAATATGTTGATGTCTAAACAATGTCTGTATTCCCTTTATACGTTAGCAATGCTAAACTAGGAGGAGCGGTAAGCCAATGAATACACTTCTCCTATGCTTAAAATATTTCATATTAATCTGTTCTCTAAGTTATTAGCTTTTTAAAATTTATAATTTACAGTTTCCCTGTTGTAGTTGATTGTTTAAAAAATGATATAGACAGCATTTGTGCTTGATTGAATAGGATTTTCTGAACTGAATATTTTTGTGCTTGGAGTAATCTGCTTCTTTTTCCCTCTTGAATACCTCACTGTTGATAATTTTTGCACGGCTGTAAAGTACTTACTGGAGAAGAGACGATTCTCAAGCGCTGTTGGAATGTGTTTTTAGTAACTGTATTCTGTAGTTTACTTTTATCATGTGAACATGGATTGGAAAAGGAGAACTGAAGAGGCACTAGCAAAGCAGACTAACGTGGCTGAAGTTAGGCTCTCTATTACCCTTGTATTTATGAGTGATATGGATGAAACTTGACAATGCATATTGGAAATTGTCATGGTCAGTCAGGTCTTATTATAATGTATTAAGAGTTGAAGGTATATTGATGCTCATATCAGAGCGAACCCAAAGCTTTTGCTAAACTTGGTGGTTACTGTTTAATATTGACCATATTGTTGGCAGGCAAAATGAAACTGGAGTCTCATTGGCAAGTACAGCAAAACATACAGCAAGATTTTTGTGCTTTCTCCTAGTATTTATCAAAATATTTCTCAAAATATTTTCTCAGACCTTCCCCATTTGAGAGGAACTTCTCTTTATGTCCCCAGAAATTCTACTTTGCTGCAATAACACATTGCTTCTGCTGATGCAGTATTTGTGGAAGACTTTCAAAATACCTACTTTTTCTGAATGGCTGAAGTTTTGAATGCTAACACTGTAAGTGGCCTCAGCTGAGGTACAGTAACTTCACTGATTCTGACATCCATGACCAGAAGTTTAATATTTAAGGTAGTAGTCAAATAGCATATGATATCAGTCACAGACTACAAAGCACAGAGCAAAGTGGAGCGCCACGACAGCATCACAGTGTGATGAGCAGACAAAAGATATAGGAATAAGGGGGCAAGGTCATCATAAAAAAAATCTCCTAACCAATTTCTTGCTGCAGCAGGCCACGGAGGTGCTGAATTCCCTCATTAAGTTATTCTAGGTACATAGATCATAACTTTACTTTCAGTGGCATCTTAGGCCAACTAAAGCTGTAATTTTCTCCCCTCTGTTCTTGACTACAGTTTCTGTCTTCATGCTGTGCTTCTTCTCTGCCAATACAAGTGTGTGTGTCCACACAAAGTGAAATGGATTGAGAAACAGCTCTGGCTGCTAGTTGTACATGGAGTCCTGATCTGGTTTGGCATCTGACAGACATTTGCACCAGCATGGCGGAGTAGGCAGCATGGAGCAAGGACAAATGGCCAAGGGTTGGAGTTGATGTGGCAAGAGAGAAGGAGCTGCTCACTGCCTTTTACCTCCAATTAGCACTCAGCTGAGATGCGGAGGACCAAGATGGAGGATGTCCTCTGCTAACACAGAGTGATGGGATAGAAGTGGTTATGAGTTTCATATCCTCTTTTTGCTACGGACAAAGAATAATTTAAACGTTGCTGTTCTGTGGACTTTAGCCTGATTATCAAGTGTGTATTCTAGTAACCTGACACACAGAATGACACAAAGAATACTTGCTTTGTATATAGGCCTGGTGCCAAGCAAGAAGAGTGAATGAGTAGGTACCTCCTTAGGCTTATGAGAGTTTCTGGTCCCTGATGTGGCTCAGATGAGATCAGATGTGGATCAGATGTACCAGCAACCTGGACCTTCCACATTCTAACTGAGACCTTTGCACTCATGATAGGAAGGTAGTGCCCACACAACACTGTCTGTATGAGAAATGCTTGACACCTAACACAAGAAACCTGTTCACAATTGCAACTGTCAAGGAAATAAATGAGACTGAACTTCTCAGATCTGAAGTCTTCCTTAGTGACTGGCTTAGCTGGCTCCCTCTTCATTGTGTCAGGTGAAGTAGAGCTTACCATCCAACTCTTCTCAGATATTGCAGTAGGGAGCTTGGGGATCAAATCCAGAATGAAATATAGGCACAATGAGACTGTGCCACAACAACTGAGTTAGGTGACCGGCTCTAGGACATTATTTCACAGTTGTGAAAGAGAAAATGTGGAAGTTTTACTCACCTAAGCTGGGATTTGTACTATCCAGCACACTCAGTGCAGTTTTTCCAAAACAGCCTATATGAAATGTTGGCTGTTCAGTCCATCCTCCCTTGTCTGCTTTGGTTATATATCTGACATATGATGTGTGGAATGCAAAAGCAGTCCAAGGAGTAAGTTTTTTGTTGGTGGTGGAGGTTTGGTGTTTTTTTTTCATTTTTTAGCTATCTTTTGAAATGAACCTCTCTATAGCACTTGGTGTCCTCTGGATAGTCCTGGCAAATCAAATCCTTCAGTAGACATTATGACAGTCTTACCTTGTGATAGACATGCCTAGGCACGCTATTTCAAATATACTATAATGGCATGCACACCAGACGACCAACTTTTAGGAATTGTAATGTTAATCACAAGTCTCCGTCCACCTGATATGCATGATAGCAACACAAAGTCCTGGAAGCAGTTTTAATGAACCCCTCCTAAATTTCACCTTTCCATGCCCGTTCCTGTCTCCTTCCCATTCTTATGTTGGTTGGGATAGCTGGGGTTAGAGATATGTCCATGCTTTACTCTGCAGGAGACTGGTATCACTCAGGGAAAATTCCCTAGGGAAAATGTTTAGTCATGGATCACATTTTGTATTAGTTACTTTTGTGTAAAGTCTCCTAGGCAGACTTTGCTAAGTCAGCTCTAGGAGCTACGGAGATACTTAACCCAGTTAGGAAACAGTAAGTCCATTGATTTGAAATGGACTTAGTTTGAACCGCTTACAAGAGTAAGTGCTCCTTAATGTCAATAACAGCTGCAAAAGTGAGCTCTAAATTTACAAATGTGCAATAGATGCCTCAATGAGACAATTCCTTGATCTGTTCAGCTCTGACTGAAAGCTCCAAGAAATAAACACCGCATAGAGCTTGTTGGTAATATCCTGCTGAAATGTTTTAGCAATGGAAAAATCCTTTTTTTTTCCTCCTGAACTGAAATTTTTTATATACTCTGATGTACCACCCTGGCACAAAAGTGACAGTTACTTCATCTTCCCAAGAAGATAATTGTCAATGGTCTTGTAGATGAGCTGGCATATAGGCAGAAGGCAGAAGATCCCAATCACCTGCCTCTGGCATCTCTTTCCTCCTCCAAGTCTGGTTGCAGGAGGAACAAGACACCCGTGGCATCCACTTTTTTGTGTCCTGACTCAACATGTATTTTTTTCTTCTAGAAAATGTAACATTTTTCACAGACTAGGATTTGCATTTTATATACAGCTTTGGTGTCAGAACATCTGCCATATCTTGTACAGTAGCAAAAAAGGAACATTTCTTTTATAGCATCTGTTACTATGTTGATCATTTAGGTCGGAAATTATATGCAGTGGTCACATGCTTCATGTAATATTGTAGACATTCATGAACAGGTCGTCCTGATTATGACTTTAGCTCTAGTTAGCACTCAAATCAACAATCCTGGTTCGGGTCAGAAAATGCAAACAGTAAAACAGCACTTGAACTTCATTAGGTGCACTGGCAATATAAAATCACTGATTCTCCCACAGAATTATTAGTTTCAGCCTCACTTATGTTTCCTTACATACTCCTCAGGGTTAAAGCTCCACTTAACTCGGTTAGAATGTTTTTGAGTGCATGGGAATCAGGTAGTGACAACGCTCAGTTAAAATTCGGCCTACTACTGCAATGAAGACAAAACACAGAGGAGAAAAAGAAAAATAAAAGAAAAAAAGAAAAAAGAAAAAAAAAGCTGTTTGCAGGGTCAGAAGATTGAAAAAATTGTTCTTTCCTGCTTATCTTAGCATGAGTTGGTATAGGAAAGTTGAACGGCATTTTATTGATTCTAGCCTTTAGTTTCAAAGAGAATCATTGATGTTATATTGATATTCTCATATGTAACTACTGTTTAATGCCATGATCCTATTTATTAAATGTTCTTGTAGCAATAAAGCATTTTTAAAGGAAAAAATCATTTGTCTAAGTAAGGAAAGGTAAGGTAAAACCTATGCAATTATTCACCTTTTGATCTTTAAGAAGCTTATTTTCTAAAGAGAATGTGTGAGTGCTGTTTAGCTTTTGGTTCAGCTAAACTCAAACCTTTGAAAGAGATGCTATGCATAAATAAAACAAAAAAACAATAGAATGGCTGATTTTCACAGCAGTGGAATTTTGTCAATGAACTGAAGCTTAGTGTTATTAAACAATAATTAAGCACTTGAAGCATAGTCTTTTACACTTGCTAATCTTGGTGACTGTTTACATGCTACTGTTTGTTAAATGGCAAAGTTTATTGATTTGGCAAATTCAGTACCACATTGTATATTTTTATTCAGTCTGTGTTCCTACATGCAGTTCAGCATTTTTAAATGTCAACTGCAAAGTATTATTGATCTGTAATTAAAAGTGCAGAGAAAAATTAGCATAGTAGAAGTTTATGGTCATTAGTACAAGTACTGTTAGGCAATTATTTAGCTTGCTTTAACATCTCTTTTTTTCAGCTATTGACATACAGTACAATACTCACCTGCACACTTTTATTTTGTTAAAAAGGTAAGTTGAATAGTTACCAAACAGTGGCCCTTTATAGGGTTTTTGACATCAGCACTTTGTGGAATTATCTAAAAATCTTTTCTCTGAAAGGTTTTCTTAAATGGAATATTAAAGGAAAACATAGATAGCAAGTGCTATAGGTATACTCACTATCTAGAAACACTCATTGTCTAAAAACAGAAACTGCATTTTCTGTATGAATAGAGCTGAGAAAAAAATGGAATCGGACTTTTCTTTCTAGCTTGGGATGTAGATACATTGATGAAATACATACTATGTAGCACATATGTATTTTTTTCTCTAATAATACTTTTTTTCTTCTTTAGGTACAGCATATGTTCACTGAAAATGTTCTAACATAGATTTTTTTATTTTTTTGGTTCATCTCGAGATCAGGTGAACAATAACTGCAGGTGACTGGCAACTCTTCAGTGGCCTGAACAAACAGCTTTCCACATCCGAGTCCAGTTTCTGGTAATTGGCACAAATTGTTGACCTTGCCATTGATTCAACAGAGGGGCTGGGTAACTTGAAGAGAGGACCAGCCAGGACGAAGGGAGGAAGAGTGTGCAGGAGCTGCTGCTATCGTGCTGTCATGCTGTCTGTGAACACATAAGAGAGAGGCTCCTAGGCCCTTGCCCCAGCTCCTTCTATGAATACTCATTCTGTAGTATGCACACTTACTGTACAATACCAACTCACTGATGTCTAAGAATAATTTGGAGTATATGGAGTGTATATATATGGAGACACTTGTAAAATTACCTGATGGTTGTTTTGTTTTGTTTTTCTTTTTCATTTTTTTCCCCTTCAGTTATGTATCTCATAGTTCTCAGATACTGGCAACAACCCATTTTATATAGATTTTAAATTAAGAAATTACAATCACTGAGCTTCAAATCAGTTCATCGTGAAGCTTTATTTCCTTCTGACCTCGTGCCTCCCCCATGCAGCAGTTTGCCTGGTGGGACTGTGTGTGCCACCACGTCTCTGAGAAACCTTCCATAGCCAGTGGTGTAGGAGCCGATATGGCTCAGAACATCACATTAAAAGATGCAGTCTGGCCATTGAATCTGCCCTAAGAAAAGGCTGCAGTTTTCCTGAACATAGGTAACTCTTTTCATGAGGCCATGGGCCAGCATATGAAATGCAGTTTGGAACCGCTCTTCTGATTTGGCTCCCTCAGATGACTTCAGTTCCACTCAACTGTATTATGCAACTGCTAAGGAAACAAATAAATGAGAATTTCCATCTTTGCTGACAGGACATCCTGGGTACTTCGGTCTCTTTGTTTTCTAGTGGCCTCTGAGTTTTGGGGCATAATTCTAATTTACAGGAGACGTCAACAGTAAAAACAAAAAGGCTTTTAATTCTGCATGAACTGAATGAGGAGCCTCATGACAGTCATGATACAAGAGTAAAACTTGAGACTTTGATGAACAATCTTTTTTCCCGTTGTTTACAACTTGTCGTGCTTCTGCTGAAACCTCACCTGGACCTAAGTCATTATATAAAGACTTAGTTTTTACTTTTAGAGATAAAGAAATGCCTCACCCTCTTAATTACAAGTTTGCAAGGAAATTATAAGGAATTTAGAAAGATGGAGCTTAAAACTCAAGAAAAAAAAAACAAAAACAAACAAACATAGAACCATGTTTTAAAAAACTATTACGTTAAAGCTAATCTCATGATTGCTGTGGCCCAACTTGTTATCAGGCATGTTAGTTGTGAGGAGAGAGACAAGTACAATGTGTTACTGTTCCCAAATTGAAAGACGCTTCAACCTGACTTTTTTTATCCACGGTATGCAAACAGCACAATACTTCTATGCAGTAAATAGGTGCTAGCAAGATAGTACTATCTTTGCTCAAATGCAGAATTTCCTAAATTCTTTTTCCTTTCCCACCCATTACTCTAAACTATGGTTAATATTTTTGGTACTTTTTGGAAACAATAGAAATTGTAGGGGTTTTTTTGAGACCATTTCGCTGACAACAGGAGACTCCCTCCAGATTACTGGAAAAGTTGAAAGATCAGCTAATTGTAAGGAATTGCATTCATATGCCATGCCTATTTCTTGCTTTGGACTAGGATTTTCAGCAAAGGGTAGTTGATTAATGTACAGAAATTGATTAGTACTGTATAATGTTTATAGCACAGCACTTTCTGTCCTTGTTCTCCATCAGAATTGTGTCCAGAAGCTACATGTGTTTCAGAGCATGATATTTACAATCAGTTATGCTAAAACTTGGGTTTACAGAACCCAAACAAACTCCCAAAGTTGTTAGCATGGACAAGGAACCATTAAACAGGCAATTCAAAATCCCTGAAACTTTTAAAACCCCCAAAATTAAATAAAATATTTGGCAAAAAAATGAAGTCAACACAACTACGTGTAATACAGACACTGAGATTTTAGTTTTTCTTTTCTGATAGCTATAGAAAAATATTAGAAAAATATTTTGAAAATAGTTATTTTGAAAGTTTAGTTGTGAAACAAAAGACTGTGAAAGTTATGAAGTATGAAATTATTTTATTGAGTGTAGGGTCGTATCCATCCAGGAATCAGAGCCCTTTTTTGGTCCTAGTGTAGAATCAGCTAAAATGCAAATATTTTGTCTTGTCTTGACAGGAACATTTGCCAAGTCAAATTAATATTTTTTAAACATAAATTTTGGTTAAAGAGAGATTTTTAGATTTCTTGCTGAAAACAGAACGAAGGAAAAAAATCCAGTCTTGTTAATGTGAAGATCGTGGTTGTTTGTCTCTCTCTATTGACAATATTGAAAGTAGCAGTGCAATTTCTGTAACAGCATCACATCTTCTCATCCCTTTTTTTTGGTGATTGGTATTTGTATCATTAAATCAGTTGGTTTTGTGTAAAACTCAGAGAAATCAGGGCAAGAGTTCCTGTGAATTTTTCACACAACTTTTGGTTATGTGAAGAATAAATATTTCCTCTGATGCACATAGTGAATCTAATATACTACACAGGTACCATGGATGAGGGGACATTTAGATTAGATATTAGGAAACATTTTTCCACTGAAAGGTTTATTAAGCATTGGAACAGGCTGCCCAGGGAAGTGGTTGAGTCACCATTCCTGAAGGTATTTAAAAGACGGGTAGACATAGTGCTTAGCAATATTGTTTAGTGATGGTTTTTGTTAGTGTTAGGTTGATGGTTGGACTAGATGATCTGAAAGGTCCCTTCCAACATAGGCAATTCTATGATTCTATGATTCTATGAATATGGGTTAGAGTCACCAGAAGAGATTCCTGACCCATAGCATGCAGCACTGAAGATCTTTCATACTTAGCTTAAATTGACACAATCACCAGTCACCATCTCAGTTACTTAACCATTCAGTGGCAATATCATATGGAAGAGGACTGGAAAATAATGTTGGAGTAGAACCCCTGGCCCAAAACAGGTTCACTTACCTAGCCCAGTTCCTGGATTGAAACATCTTAGGACAGCAGGACTACTACATGTAGGAAGTGACATTCCCTATACAGACTTTTTAACTTGTGCACTGAAAACTTGCTTCTTCAGAAGCTTCAGGTGGTGAGGAAGCATATTCCCTTTAGTTAACGTAGTTTTGCTGTCTTGTTTTCATCTTTGCTCTTTTGTCATATCAACTGCAAATTGTGGTAATATGGTGCTTTGTTTTTCTTTACAACGCATCAGTGTGTAACATACTGCTTTTTATCAATATACAGATCTTTGAATTACTGTAAAAAATACTAAAATATGACACAATAATATTTTTTAGGGCCTGGAATTGAGAGGTATTTTTCCAGCTTTTGTAGCATGAGTGAAGTAACATTTAGCGGTAGGGCATGCAAGATAAATTACTGCTCCAAAATCTAAAAGTGCCTAAATATTTTTTTTTTTTAGCCCACAACATGCTAACTGTACAATGTGACTATGTAGCAGATAGTTTCAGATCACATTGTATTCTATATCCTTTCCTTGAGTGGCATTATAAAAAAAAAATCTCAATATTGCAATGTTAGAGGCTTTTGTAAATCCTTTTGAACAGTATTCTGTTACTTTGGTAAAATACATACACATGCACATACACACACACACACACACAAATAATCATAAGCATTTCCACTGTAATAGTAACCTTTCCATAGACTTTCCAACTTGTCTGGTCTTCCTTGAAGGTCGATTGGGTTTTCAACTCTGTTATCTGCTAGGTGTTTGATGGAGTGGTCCAGATAACAGAGGAGAGAGCAAAGGAAAAAGAATTTTTTGAAGATCAAAAGTGTCTGTTCATTTTGTCATCTGACCCTATCTGTTGTCATAGTAACAGGTTTCTTTTAACCTCTGCCATCAGATGATTTGTCTCTATCTGCTATGAATTCTGCTTTGACTGAGTAGCTGCTGGTAAGGTATAAAGTGGGTACCGTGTTTTCCAGTTTCCTACTGCAATATTAAGAACTGAAAGATAGAGGATGAATTCTATTTTCCTGTTGGGTTGCTCAATATTCTCTTTTTCAGAAATATTGAACTGTCATCCTAATTTGACCAAATAGATAAAACTTCCAAAATGGTCATATAGTAGTCTCAGTTCCAGGGATGATAGGGTAGAAATGAAAATCCAGGGCCAAATCCCGAGAGGAACAGCACAATTCCTGTTTAAGGCTGCAGAGCCTGAAGTTACTCATTAAATGCTCATTGCCTCCTCACAAAAGCAGGAGCAGGTTGTGAATGGCTTAGCCACATACGGGTCCAGAAGAACCTTATTCTGTGCTGGATGTGCATAATGGCAGGTCACCGTAGTAGTTCCTATTTGCATGGACTGTTAATTCTCTCTTCCCCTGGGTGACCTAATCATCATCCAACATATGGAAGGAGAACACAAGATCATAGAACTTGAACTGAGTCATCGTACCTGGTTGTCTGCCATTGCAGAAATCACAACATATTCCTCCTTTCAAAAATAGAACAAACCAATCAGCTCCACTAAAAATTACAAGCTTTTTTTTCTTCCCCCACGCCCTCAATTTCCTCTGTTGAAAGGCTGTTCCAGAATCTCATGGCCACCATCAACAGGCAACCCTTCAATGCCTTATTTTCATTAGGTTCTCTGCCAAGTTATTTCAGCCTCTTGTAAGATGAACTCTGAAGCCAAAGCAGAGATCTGTGACACTTAGAAATTATAGCTGTATTAATCAGGATATAATTAATAATGGATGGTTAAATATAACCGTACCAAAATAGTTTAAACAACAACAGTATACAAATATTTTGCAAAATGATGCCAAAAGCGGTGGCACAGCCAGACACAATGTATAAGCATTTTACATAAGTATGCGAACAGTGCTACCATCAAGGGGGAAAGATGTCTGTAGCTGCAGGTAAGAAACACCTACGTAACAAAAAGTTAGAAGACAAAGAACAAACACATGGGCTAGCTGAGGACAACCCCTTTTGGGAGGGGGGTAAATAGCATTAAAAATCAGGCAAAAGCAAGGAAAATTGGAGAACAAAGAAAATGAGTCCATTTCTATTCCAACATCTCTCCCAAAAAGAGCTCTTGAGCCTCATTACCTTGTAATTGTGCATGGTCATAGCTAATTTGTACACTCACAACTAAAGATATACATATTAAGAAATAACAGTTTTCCATATGTAGTGAAAATAATTAAAAATGTGTTAAAACTGTTAGCAAAAAGTGTGTTATTAATGAAAGAATTTGGTAAAGTTTTGTTCTAGCATTTAAAACTGGCCTCATTTATTACTCATGGCAAAGTGATTTCTAACACTGATATATATAGATAGATTTTCAGTTGCAATGACTCTTCATTCTTCCCATAATTATAGCAAAGTTTTTGCTTCACTGGACTTTATCTTTCTATAACACACGTGACTAAAAATTATTTTCTGCAACTGTCCCCTCAGTCTATAGACACAATTTATAAGACTTATCTCCACATCCACAGAATTTCAAAGCCCTGATTTAGCTACCTAACAAACTACATTCTGTACTCCATGCCTCAAATTCTCAGTCAGTCTGAAAGGCTGAAGGTTTTGAATATTTTCTTTTTCTGTGGGCTATGGTAGGAGCAAAAGAAGTGTCATTCTTTAACTAATAATTAGATGCATGTGTTCGGTACTCCTCTGATAGGGAGTCATTGTCTATAGATTCTTGCTCAGTTTTGAGATCATGAAACACTAAATAGGAAGAACTCATCTTTATATAAAAAATATAAAAAAGTTTGAAAGATGGCTGAGATGGCTACTAGAACAAATTGTAAGTTATCAATTTACTAATAGCTGTTAAACCCAATTAATTAAACCGATCTAAACAAGCTGTACTCAAGTGACTTGTCAAAACATGTGGCAATGATAAATGAGCCTGTGAAGATGAGGTCTACTATTTGCAGTGATTTTTTAGTAATATGAAAACCTAGCAGATTTATCAGACCGGTTCCCTGAAGAAATATGTTTTATAAAGTCAGGGGATCTGAACATCTGTCTAATGTCTTTTGAAATTACTAGCAAATTTCTAGCAAGTTTGGTACACGAATAGAGATTTCAAAAAATAAGAATTTTCCGCAGGCTTTGAGGTGGCTGAATGGAGAAGGGCCTGCAAAAATGAAAGATATACCATGATTTCTAATATTAGAATCAGAAGATCCACACGGAAATGTGTTATGGAGGCATTAATCCATTAGACATGGAGCAATTCAACCACAAAAGTCACAAGAAACCAGGCTTCCTAACTTCTGTAATTCATATAACGGTTACAGCTGCTATTGATACTTGCAGTTGTGAAAAAATCCTGATTTAGGATTCCTGAAGTGAAACACCCCTGGGCTGTCAGATGGCTGGGCTGTGATTGTGCTATGCACAGCTGAATGCTGAGAGGTTCCTGAGCGTTGTGCAGCAGGGAGGAGGCTTGCAGGTCTGCTAAGAATAATTGGCAAAAGTGAGAAATTTGTTCTGTTATGCAATATATACATGGCAAGAGAAAGAAGGTTTTTAGAACCTCAGATTGATTGCTCCACGCAGAGGAGTTTCTTGAGCTAGATATGCATTTGAGTGGGGTTGTCTGTCAGCGAGGGCCTTTGATATCAAGCTAAGGAAAGAGACAACCAGTGGCTAGCTCTCCAGCGAACACCAGCTTTCCTGAATACCGGACAGACCATTGCCAATTAACATTTCACAAAACACTAGCTGGTCAGAATTGTCAAAATAGCTCTTTTTAATCACTGGGCATGATGATGTAGGTGGTTAACAATATTATTATTTTTAACTAACAGGAAATTTATGATGAGAAATGAGTCCTTTGAGTGGGTTTACAATAGTTACTGGGAATCCACATGGGAAACTTGCCAGAGAAGCTGTTCTTCATTTGCTAAGAATAGATTTTAAATAGTAAAGTGGTAGACTTTCTTAAGATGTATGCAACCATGTATTTTGGGTGTCAGAAGTTAATTGGTGGATTTCAACTTGACTCCTGTAATATTAAAAAGAATTTTACATCTGTATTTATATGATGGCTGGGTTTATATATTGACCTATGTGCCTGATTTTACTTTGATAATTGATAAAAATTATCATTTTGATAGTTTTGTTCCTAGAATTCTGGTGTTTCATTGAATATTTGCTATTTAGTAGTGCATTCTAGCAGTACCAATATTTTCTCCTGTAGGTGAGATACCTGTAGCTTCTGGTCGAAGAGCAGACTGATTTCAGGCTGCCTGCAATGCAAATCCCCCCTAGTCTTGTATTTCATGATGTCACGAGCTTTCTGGAATGACCCTGAGCCACTTTATTTGCGTGACATCAGCCATGCGACTATGTAACATGGGCAGCTGTGATAAACAATGACAGCTGGAGTGCGTGCTCAGCCACTAACTGCCATAGGTAGGTGTGCAGCTAGGACTGTCCTGAGAGGCAGCAGAAACACAGATTTATTTACCTGACTTACCTTGCCACAGGAATGGAGAATGAGATCAGGTTCTTGCATCTTGGAGATGCCAGAAGTATAGTGGAGAAACATTCTTTTGGATGAAGGCGAAACATCTACATCTGAGTACTCGTGCCTCCAATTTTCTACCCCACCAGCATAATTATTGCTGGCAGACAAAGTTTTGATTTAGGATTATGGATCTCAATTCTGCAAATGCTTATACATGTGTTTAACTTCAAGAATGCAGATAGTTCCATTGTGGTTTATGAAACTAGCCATGTGCTTAGAGTTATGCATGTGCATAAACGTCAAGACTGCTGCCTAAGGACATAATTTACCAGTAAGCTGTAGGAAAAAGAAATGTCTTCTACAGAGGGCAGCTATTTCTTTCAGAAATGCCTACATGGGATATTGTTTTTACAATTATTTTTAGATTAGTTACTTTTTAAAAATCCTGGTTCATGGGATTTTCTTTTGAATGTTTTATGGAAATATCTTGCTTTTTTTATTGAGGTATTTTCTGGTGAGAATTTTAAAGTAGTTTTCAAAAGCTAGTTGGATCCAGCTTCTTCTCTTTAGAGCAGGCGCGGGTGGGCCTGGTTCCTTTAGATCTGCAAACTGGGGAATCTACAGGCAGGTCAGATCTCAGGAGAGGAGTTTGTCATATGGAAATGTTTAACGGTCCAGCTTATATTCTGTATAGTCTCTCTTTTATCTTTTCAGGGTTTGAACATGATCCTTTCAAAGCCAGATAACCCAGAAAAATCCTCACGACTGCTTTGCTCGCTCCCTGATTCCTATAATCACAGTCCAGAAGGAATAGGTTACTATGACAATATCGTTGCAATAGTTTTGTAAAGGGTTTTTTAATTTTTTTCAAGTCCCTCTCAGTGCTGAAGTCCTTTTCTGTTCTGCAAAATGACACTTTCTGTCATTTCGCTTATGCTACAATCAAGAAACAAAGGAAATAGAAAAATATTTTGCTACATGAACAAGCGCGGCCTCTGAGTATTTATGTAAGTAGAGGAACATGGTCAGAGACACCCATTTAGAAAACCTCTTCATCTGCATGTCCAGCTACATGCTGCTGAAATATCTTTAGACAACTTTTGTTTGTTCCCAAATGTCTAATATGACATGAAGAGCACATTGTTGTTGTTGCGTCCCTTGTTATACCGATAAGATCATCATCAGGGACTACAAACACTGATCCTCTCTTCCAGTTAAATTGTGCTTTTGAAAACATTATACTTATCAGCAAGTGTCTTCAATAGGTAGAAGAGGGAGAACCATCAGGCAACTAATAACAGAAATTGGGGCCAAAATTTTTATAATATCTTAGGTCTATGTCATCAATGTAATCCTCTCATATATTTTTGCAAACTATGATAATGTTATCATATATGAGAAGTAAGATGAAATAAAAATTGATGCAATTTAAGGTTTTGATTTTTGAATTTTTGTATCCTTATGTTCATAAGGGCCTAGAATAATTTGTTGTAAGGTTCTAAAGGTCCTCAGGAAGTCTGCAGTCAGACTCTTGATCAAAGCAGGGTAAGCTACAAGGTCAGACCAGGTTTCTCATGGCTTTATCCACTCTGCTCTTGAAATCCTTCAGAGATGGAGCCTGGCCAAACTCTTTGGGCAACCTGTTGCAATGCTTGACTGTCCTCATGTCCTGAAAGCCTCATCAAATTTGCACAACTCTCTGGGACCAAGATTCCTCTCCCTATCCTTAGTTTCATTCCTAGATTTTTAGCCTGCCTTAGTTACTGATGTGAGGGTGCAAGTTCTGATCTGGAAAAAATCTCAGGCATCAGTTCATTGAAGTAAATGGAACTTCTCTCATGCTTGAAATTATGCTTCATGCTTTGCTATGGTCAAGTCCAATCCTGAATGGTAAAGTTGCATTTTGCAGGGAACATTTTGCTGTCTACATTTTGCTGTCTACTGCCTGCAGTGATTAATTGTTTTTAAACATTTCGCTCATGAAGGTGGCTTCATTGTTATGGTTGCTACAACTTTCTCAACCCAAGGCAAAATTCCAGGTCGAAAAGTGTGGTTACGCATAAGTATTAGACTGATGTCAGGAGAGAAGAATACATCTACCTGCAAGTAAACAAAGGACTGTGCAGAGATACCTTGCAATTGCATGTATATTTTTGAAAATATTTTGCATATAGTTCGTTGGTAATCAGTGATGCTAAGAAGCTAGTGGAGTGTTACCCTGGCAAAACTGTATTGTTTCTAGTTCTCAAGACGTGCTATTCAGAACTCAGATGGTGATTATGTAGTATACCCCTTATTTCTACCTTGATCATAATCAAGTCAAAGTGATATTCTAAAGTTGGCTCATAGGGAAGACATTTTATTCTGCATACTCATGATGGATTACAGGATGTGCAAAATGCAGTATATAAAATATAACACAATATAAGTGCTTGGAAACAGTACAACGTATTTTAGTTTACATTACTAGATAAAGCTTAAATGATCATAAACCCTTTGAAAAAAATGGTAGGATAGAGAAGCAAATTTAAGGTCATATGGATAGAATCAGACACAAGATTATGTTGGATTATATATTATAATATTAAGTTCATAATGAAGACTGGATTCTAACAGCAGAGAGTGGTTGTAATGCTTACAGAGACCTCAACATCACTGATGAAGAAGCAGAGAGAAAGAGGTAAAGGACTTGCTCTGTCTGATGACCAACCTTCTGCTGTTGGCAGAATTTTGACTTTTAGAAAGACAGTCACTGGTTCTCAGAGACCATATCTTCCCCTACCTTTTTCCAGGCAATAAGTACATTATCAGGATGAACAAAAATTCTCTATCCTCTGATTTTTTTAATCTTTTGCACTTTTCCTTTTGATTTATTTTACTGAGCAACATGGGAACTTTCCAGAAACGCTACTTTTGCTGTAGCACCGTGTCAAACTGGTGCTAAGCGTGGCCAGATACCTGCTAAGGATAAAATGGAGGTGGAAACCACCATTTGTACCATGCACAGATAACTTGTAAGGTAAGTAAGGGAGCCGGAATCTGGGTATCTGGTAGATACAGGGAGATCAAGGCATGTGGGAAAAAGGACCGGAAACATATGGGGTGCAGAGACCACATGGGGAGTGGGAGAGCTGGCAGGACAGCTGGTCCCCAGATGATATTGAGATCAAATGACTGAGTACTTCAGCATGGCTTAAATAGTTAGGAAGTGTGGAGATGGAACTCTCCCTCAGACACAAGAATGTGCATGTATTGCTGCTCTAATTATGTCTCCTTCCCTGAGCATGAGTATCAGAAGAAACTGAGTATCAGAAGTCACTGAGATGGTTTCCCCATAAAGATCAGGATTTCCTCAACCAACCTATAAAAGTGTCTGAAATCTCCTAGTCCTTGGAGAAACCATGCAGTTTAGAGGCTATGAACCTGTAGCTCATATTGGACTTATTCATCCCAGCAAAACAAGTCTATCTAGTGTATCTGTTATATCACTGAAGACATGCAACCATTATTGCACTCTAGTAAGCCAGTGATATTCTCAGGGATTTTGCAGAAACTGTGCACTAATTGCTAATGCTGCTGCTGCTTCATTTCTCTTGCTCTGGTTTGTGACCTGTGCCTGTGATGTTCACTGTGAATATGATTGCTTATATATGCTTACAAATACTATAATCACATCTTTATTATGTTACAGAGGCAACAGAGGAGGTTCAGTTGTGAGCTACTCTGTTTCAGCCCATGGTGGCTTACAGAGTTTGGTGCTTTTAATAAAAACTGCTGCAGCTTGTTTAGGCTTAAATATTTCCCAGCTCTGGTTGTTTTTTATAAAGGGAAACTTATTCAGAATTTCTGAGGAGAAAAGTTGCACTCTACATAAGGCAGAAATCTCACTTTCCTCCTCTTCCTAGTGCAGTCTTTTAAAATCTGCTGTTAATATTTGGGATCATAAGAATAATTCCCGTATCAAATGTACTCAGTGAAAAAAGACAAAGTAAACATATATTGCTGATAAGGAAAAAACAGACTTCACATTAAGTGATCAAGCTGGAGATTTGACTCTCGTGTATAATAGATGACCCTTTGTTCTGTCTTAAATTCACTATTATTAGTCGGCTAATGCTTTGTAGGGACTGTAGTTGCTGGAAATGGGCATTTCAGAAAGATCTGTAATCACATTGTAGGTTAGGTGTCCCTCTAAGTGTCTACAGACCGTGAGATTAAGGCCCAGAGGGGAAGCGGCTTTCCCAAGATCACATGGCAACCTAGAGAAAACTAGAGATAGATCACAAGACATCTGGACTGCTTTGTTGGGGGCCTGTCCACTGGCTCACAGTTTCCTCCAGGAAGCCTGTCTCAGGCAAATCTTTGCTGCTCCGTGTCCAGGCCTGTGCTGGTTGAGTGCATCTGAGCAGGCCTCATGTTTGCATGTTCCCAAGCCTACCCTTACTCCTCTTCGGCCTTTCTCTTCATCCAAGAAGCAAAGTCCAATGCAAAGCTGTAATTCACACACCTCCAAGTGTCAATAAAGCACTTCCAGTAACTTATTGGTGGATAGAGACTATGTGTGGAAAATTTAATCTACAAAATGGATCAGAAACGTTGCTATTACCAGAGAAGAAGGAGCTGGAAAGAAAACAGTTAGGTAAATGCAAGTGTGAAAGCCTCTGCCTTACCATTACTCTAACTGCTATAAAAATATTGCCAGTGGGGTAATGAGATCAGTCTGGCCACAGCTGTCATTGTCTTTGAAAGCCAGCTAGTAAAGCATGTCTGTTTTTACCTTGCTGTATTTGCTATAAAAAAAACAACTTTAAATTGTGCTTTTGAAGTGAGAGCAATGGGTGGAGGACTTCTTACCTAAAGAGAGCACAGGATCTGTATTAAGAGGATTATGAACAAATCATTTTTATTCCATTATTTTTAGCCTCATCAGTGAAGGTGGTTTCATGCTCTAACGATATTCTTTTTAGTATCTTCACTTCACAGTTCATAAGACCCAGGTGACTACTCTTTGCAGGAAGATTTCACATGCTATCCAGTTACAGCATATTTATTTGCCCTCTTGAAGCCATGTACTCCGTTGGAGGGATCCAACTCCCGCAGGAGAAGACGTGCCTGACCGACTGACATAGACAGGGCTTAGTCTGCAGGGAGGGTTGAATTTCCTTAGCATGACAATGGCCCGGGTTTTATTGGCACAGACAGTTTGTGTCAAGCATGTGAACATATGTTCCTGAGGTCTGCAGGAGGAGCAGTTACAGATCTCTTAATACCCAGCTTGGGTTTTACGTAGGCCTGCTCCTCCCACTCAGGAATGACTCACTATGTGTCTGAGTTTGCTGGGGGCTACCTACTCCGGAGAGATGGTAACCTGGCTGATTATGCGCTGAAATATTTGACAATATCTTCATACTCCATGGTTTAATGTTTCTGACTTACAGTCAGTCAGTTTAAAATTTCAAATATAGTGCCCTGAAACCCTCTAAACTTAGAAAAGAAAAAAAGGGTATCTGTTTTCAGTACAATACGCAGGTCCAATTACTTCCACCTGACTCCTAGTTTGATTTCAGCCCAAACAAATCTTACATTTTTGGCCAAACCCAATAAAACTTTTTAATATCTAAAGACAGAAATCAAAATACTTCACATTAGGTACCAGCTTTCTGTGCTAAAATTAAAACCAGTCTCCCAAATAAGTAAACAGACTTCTCAGGACGGATGACAGTTGAAAACACAAAGAAACAGTGTGCCTGAAATCCTGCCCAGTTCAGCCCTAATGGACACAAAGACCATCATCTGCTCAGGACCTGCAGCCTGAAACCATCTGAGACACCAAAGTTGTGATTCATTTATCTTAACTTGGATATCTAAAAGTAGGGTAGACATCTAAGTTTAAGCCAGTAATTCTGGGGTCCCCTTGTAGTAAATGGAAAGAAACAGACACCTTCAGAAGACTATTCATTTCCTGCTAAGACAGAGATCTGGAAATAGGCCGGATGAATCGCACTCAATAGGTGTTTCTTACTGTTTTCTTGTTCTCTCTCTAGGAGCAAAAATGCAATTGTCACAGCAAGAATAGTGGATTCAGAGAGACTTGGCTCACACACACTTCAGTATACTTGTTGCCAGAGGCAGGGTTCAAAGAACAAGAGATTTTTGTCTAATAGAATTGACCCCTATGAAATGGAAGAATGATAATTTTTTTCCCTCTAGGTTGAGAGAGAAGATGTTTCTCATGATATGAGTCTATAATGTGTATAAAAAACTAACACCAGTCAGTGAAGGACAGAAGACCACGATGATCTTATATGCCCTCTCTCAGAAGATGGTTACTCTGGTGTTTGAGTACTTGGGTGAGGTGGGCAAGGGGAAAAGATGTGCCAAATCTATAGATAACCTGTACGGTATGTGAAATGTCAAAAATCTACCTCATTTTATCTCTATTCTGCCTTTTCACATCCTACCTTCATGAACATTTAGACACTGGAGTCACTTTGGGCTCATAAGATGTCCTGTCTCAGAGAAGCTGTCCTCACATATGACTTCCGATCACAGGTGTAATCTTTCCAGAGTTGAGACTTTGGAAAATTTAATTTTAAACAAACAAACAAACAAACAAAACCCCCAACTTAAATCCCCTAAAAACTTTTGGAAGCATTCAATGACATACTGATTACAGTTGAATAACTCAGTAAAAAAAACATACAGCAGAGATGTCTGATTGGAAGACTTGTTGAAATGATTTTATGCAATTCAAAGGTAATACCTACTTCTGCTGCAGAATATAAAAAAAACACAATTGGCTTATTGGGAAGAGGATCAGAGCTTTTGTTATGCAGTAGAAATAATAAGGGCGTTAACAAATATAGTGTAATACGGCCATGTTTCCTCTTAAAGTTTCCTATTTCCTTCCACCCTGTTTTCTGCAATTTAGTTTTCAAAATGTCACAAATAAACCTCCTGGTTTTGTGTATTGTTTCTTAGGAACAGCCTTTGTCTTGCACTCCAAAAGCCTTCAAAAGTATATTTAGGACTGTCATGAGAGAGTTAATAAAAGCTTGAAATTTAAAGATGTAGGAGAGAGACAGGATTTAAGCTGGCACTTGATTACTGTAGCATTTTCCTACAGATGAATGGACTCTTCTGGGGTAAGGATAAATATTCTTGAATTTTTCTGAGAGGTGTTTGAATTATTGATATTTCCCGTGAAAACACAGGGCTGTGCAATAAGGGCAAAATAGTTTTACCAGCCTTGAAATAATGCCAGCTAATACAGCTTATCTCTAGTTAATTGGAAACAACAGCAACAAACCTGTTAAAATATTTCATTGTAGATAGTGTAGCAGTTATAAGAATATTTCTTTCTTCAGACCTTCACTGCTGATGATTTGTGCTCATGACTTAAAATATGTTCAAAAGAGAATATTGGTTTGACACCGGCATGTCTAGAAAGTCTGGCCACCACACACTTGCTGAGACTAAAAGAGATTTCTCATTAAATCTACTGGATATATTAGACACATATCCAATAGAAAAGATTTGGGATTTAGTGCACAGGTATAACCATAAGGAGACATTTTTGTTTATATTGCTAGCTTAGGTGATTAAATAATAATTATATTAGCAAAAAAAAAAAAGAATTTCTTAAAAGAAAGATAAATATGATCCTTTAAAAAAGTATACAAAATGTGCTTTAGTAATTCCTAAAAAAAAACCACAAACAAAAGCAGAAGACAAGCCCAACAAATATTGTTGCTGGACTATTATAATTTTGTAGCATTTGAAAAACTGTCAGGGTTCTTTTGGTTTTGTCCTTTTTTCAAAGCATCCTAATGCCATTTTGGCAAGTTTGATATTTCATTTGAAAGGAAAATAATAAAGTGTTTTCTTTGTATTGATTGAAGAAATATAGTGCTTATTTTTTGCTTGGTTTTCTAGTAGTTATTCAATAGGTTAAAGGGCAACACCATCTGTTTCCTAACAGGACATTTTGTGTAAGATTTGCAAGTCCTACAGGTACCTTTAAGCATGGATAAATATGCACTCATGGTTTCAGCTGGATAGTTTTTCACCACCAAAGGATGATTATGTTGTGTGCCTTGAGACATAGGCTATAATATATTTCCTGTCCCTTTATTGCATTTTGGAATCATAAACAATGACTGTTTGGCTCAAAGCCATTTATTCAGCCCAAAAAGACATTATTTGCACAACAAAAATCAATAAAAATGTTACTAGGTCTGGCTGGATACTTTGCTTAACTGTGATATTTGTCTGTCACTGATGGCATGCCATCTCTCGTAGGAGACTGGGGCCAAAACAGAGCTATTGATCCAGTCATCAGTGATGGATACTGGCATTTGGAACGGGCTGCTGCAGAGAATCTCGATTAAAAAAAATATTTCTATGTTTTGCCTGCAGCAGCGTCAAGATAACCTGAATGAGGAGATTTTCTCTTTTATATTGGGTTTCTCCTCTTGTGGTTGTTAAATGCTCTGGACCAAAGTTCATTATTGAAAGAATTAAGTCAATCTATGTTTAGCCAAAGGCTTTGACATCATATCAAGCTCTCCTGATTTAGACACAAGCTAGTTGTCCTTTTCATCACCTTAAAAGCGTAGGGGAAGTGTTTTATACACACCAGTGATAGAAGTGATATGCTGGGGTGTGCTTACACTTTTTTTCTATTGTAAAACATCAAATTATGTCTAAGAAAAACAAGACAAAAACTGATTCTCACACATTGTTATATAAACACTGACCTATCCTTCGAGGCACTGAGTACTCTCAGCTCCAGCTTTATCAAAAGTTTAAGGTACTCAACACTTAGAAACTCCCGATGTTTATCCCTAGGTTATCTAATTATGAAACATCACTGCAGCTGCTTAAGAAAATATATTGCAGCTGTAAGATAGAAACATTTTAGCTTATTATCATTGAAAAGTATTTTAAAAAGCTATCTGACATTTTAAAATGCATTTTAATATTTTAAAATCAGTTTTTATTCACCAAATTAATGGATTTTAAAAAGTGTAATATTTTATGATAGAAAGAAGAGAATAAAGCTGCCTTTTCAATCAGTCTCTCAGAAACACCTTCAAATTAAAGGTGTTCACATTCTTCTTGTTTATTTCCTTTTTCTCTCAGAGGTCAGAACTTTCACACGAAGTGTGGTCATCCAAATATTCCAAGTGTGACTGAAAGTAGGTACGCTTCCTAGAAATAATATTGTCATTCACAGAATTGAGGGGTATTTAGGAGTAAGAGATCACTTACTCATAGCAGCTGTTTTATATGTTATGACTTCAGTTCTGAATAACTTACAGGCATCATACTAGCCGTTCTGATTTTGACAGGACCGTTTGAACTGCATGAAATCAAGCACACATGAAAGTCTCCTTAGGATCATGATCATTGAATGGTGGCCAAAGACATGGAGGCAATGTAATTTTCAAAGCACTGAGCTCATTTTGAAAGCCTCACCTTCCATCGTATACATAATTAAGAAAATTAAGTCTCTATTTAGAGTAAACTAAATTCCTATATATTATCAAAGTTGTAGCCACCACTATTATTCCAACAACTGTAACATGAGAATCCTGTTGATGGTTCGAGTGGCTACAAAAGCATCTAACTTGGTTGTTTTGGAAGGAGTTGGTAGCAGTTATGTGGGGTTTGTTTAGCTGCTCTTAATTATAGTTCTCAGGCCAAAGATGAGATACTGGGAAGAAGTATACAAACCTACACAAATTCTGCAAATTTGTAATTTTCAACCAAGAGTATATGGAAGAGAAAGTCATGAGTAATACCATGTTTGAAATTCATTCTTCATATGTAGTGTGAATCATGAATTTGTAACTGAAGATCTTGTATACCGGCCTGATGAGAGAAATAACGAGAGTGTATTGGCAACTGGGTATATCTAAACAGGAGAAAAGATACTGTTTTGCAGAAAAAAAAAGCTTGGAGCACTTCCAATGAAGAAAGTTAAAGTAATGACCACTACATTATGCCTCATGGAAGTTATAAGATTTATTTGATAATCAATATTAGTTCTAAGGAAATAACATGACAACTGATGAAGGAATATTTTCTTTGTCTTTGCAATGTGCTTAGAGGTGAAAATTCTAAACCTTCGTACTTGTGTTTATTATTGCAGGTTATCATTTGGTCTGTCTTTTTAGGTTGCTAGAAACCCTGAGAGAAATTAAACTTTTCATCTAAGTAGGGGGCAGTTGGAAATAGACTAAAAAACAGGAGTCCCCTGATTGGTTTTTTAATGTGGTGATGCAATGACTCTTGACCTGCATTACCTAGTTCATGCTCAGACATGGCCGCAGAGGCCCAATTTTATGAAGTGCAGATTACATTATGACTTGCTGTATAGGTTTCCCTTCCATGTCTTCTCAAAAGCAGCATCATCAAAAAGAGCTGATACATAACTGGTACTCTATGACAACGTACATCTCCCTTACCACCTAAACCCACTTGCTATTATCCTGTCACAAATAATAAAAATGAAAATCTGACTCTTAATTAGCATAATTTTGAAAATTATAATCATTTCTCTTTCACATCAGAGAACTTTCCCTGGATGCATACAGGGCTCTTACCACACTGAGTGCTTCATAATTTAATGAAAAAGAACAACAGTAAATTTCTTCTCTTTTTTTTTCTCTCTGAAGAAGCAGTTTGAAGATAGTAATTTATTTAGCTTTTCTGTTTCAGAAACATAATTATTAATAATATTATTAATCTGAGCAATAATCTGCTAGAGTTGTTGCTTCTTTGTCTCATGATATTTTTGCATATTACTACAAATGCAGTTATGGTCAAACAGTCTATATCATCTGACGATCTGACCCATTTCAAAGAGAGGCAATTGGGCTTGAATGAAAACTCGAGGCTTACACATGAAGTGTGTTGGGAATGCACTTTCATGTTTGCCATCCTGCTAGAATTTTTAAAGTACACCTCATACTTTGAAAATTAGATGTGTTCTGCTAGCTACCATTTTAACAGGCTTTCCAGGACTGAAATCTTAGATGAAATTGTAATTGTTGGCAATCATGGTGCTACAATATATTCATTCTTTCTTAGACGAAAATGAAAAATGACTAGCATTAAGGTTCTATGTTTTAGCCATAATAAATTATATGTATTTGCGAGCTTAGAATGAAATGTATTCCACATTCACTTATATCAATAATAAAAAACTATATCAATTATGAATATGACACTATAGATGTCTACACATATGTTTTTACATTAGCTGTCTGTGGAAATATCCTATTATTATTTAGATTTTTTTTTTCTATTAGGGTTGTGTGCTAACTGTGAAGACTAATGTAAAAATCATGTACATTAACTGAGTTCAGTTCTTCAAATGGAAATCTATTCTAGCATAATAAGGTAGGTGAATTAGCCTTATCTGAACTAAAATGTCCAGTGAACTGAAATTACTCTTGTAAAGGAATGAGACTGTTGATGCTATCTGATTTTTCTAAGGTACAGCTGTGCATTCAGTGGCAAGAGAATTGCAAAAAAGACCCATATTTATGACAAACACAAGAAATAGGGTCAAATCTCTAACAAACTTTACAGAAATGCATTAAATATTTTTAAGTAATACTCATCAAGTAGTTAAAGTACTTTAAGCAGGCATTACATACAGATTACGCTTAAGGAATCTAAATAGGGATTGTAGCACTTGGTAAAGATTTATTAAATACTTTTCTAGTCCAAAATCAATGCCATCGATTGTCATTAAAGTGGCAAGCTAAAAACAATGAAGTGGTTTCTAATTTTCGGGCTCCTGCTGGAGTCTGCTCTATCTCTTCCTTTTTCCAGTTAAGAGCATCATTAAATGGTAAGAGCAAACAGCATATTGAGAGGCCAAGTGTTTTATTAATTCATCATCAGAATTATCTCAGCACATTAATATTAATAGCTTCAAATTGGATTTCATTTAGGAGGTGAAATAAATATGCTGATAGTAAAAGCCTACATAGCCAATGAATCTTCTGAAATGGCACTTATACAGAGCAATACTCAAACCAGATTTGATAAGTCATGCTGACTTCCTTTAGCATAGGGGCACCTTCCAGGTAAAATTTCATTCTGGTCTGGAACTCACTGAAATTTTAAACTCTAAAAAAGCCTTGCTTTCTCCTTTGGAATTTTGTTGCTTACATGACTGAGACAAATGTGGACATGTATCACTCCCTTTGTCTGACACCTTTTTCATTCCCTTTGTTGACTGTTTTAGACAGTCAGCCCTAAACCCACAATGTGTTGGTTTTCATAATAGCGTGTGACTACATATCTAAGAGTATTATTTTGTGTTTACATTTGCTGTGACTCACAGCTAGTGCATATTTTTTTGTCTTTGTTATTATTAAATTCTCTAGACCCATAGACTTTGTGGCTGTTTGCAGGGAGAAGCACTATTGCCAACCAAGTACCGAAGAACATGAAATGTCCCCCATTTGCAAGGATACCACATGGCCCAAGGAGGAGATGAGGGGAAGAGCAGAAATGAATCTGTAGCTGTGCATAGACTTCACTAAAGGAACCATAAACACTTCCTTATCTGGTGAGTCAGTGGTGATAGCTCAGGCCTTCCCTCTCCCCTCTGTCCTCCAGTAGACCAGGCTGTTTCTATACCTTCCTGTTGCCAATGCTAATCAGTTGGCTAATGCCGATGGTCCTACACTAAACTGGAAAAAATGGCCACTCAGGAGGAAAATGTTCTCTCTCTTTTTTTTTTTTTTAATAAGGTGCCACAGCTGCATTGTGACATCTTACCTAATACAGCCTTTTTGCAGAAATGCCAGATTCAGCCAGATTTAGATGATACAGACAGCTCCACAGCCACATTCAGCACTCAGTTATTTCCTGCTGTTTGTGGCTCCAAGGGCATACTGACATTTATTAAGGACTATTTTCACGTGGAGATGACCCAGTCATGGTGTCATTCAGTCATTCAAGGAGGCTGCCCTGGGAGCCCAGAAGGCTTCCTAACTTCTGGATGCTTCTTATTGCTAGCAAGGAGACACAGATTAGTCAGACTCAGGCACAGAATATGCCTGGGGGTCTAGTTACTGGAACCACTGGATATTGAAAGACTAGTTTAATTTTTCTGTTCTACACTGCTTCTCAAGAGAAACCTTAAAACAAAATTGCACCATGGAAAACATAATGCTGCACGGAAAACTGAAGTCATGTTCTGAGCCAAAGGATCCATTCACTGCAGTGAGTCCTCCATTTTGTAACCCGTACTTGAGGAGCATAGAGTCACCCCTGCAGAAATGTGAGAGACATTGAACATGGATTGGAACTTGCTAATGTATCCATCCACTGGTGTATATCTATGTCTGTATGAAGGATAGGGTCAGGGAATATCTTCTCACTTATCCACCATGCAGCTTATGTGAGAAGAGGTGGAGAACAGAGGCAGGGCAGTAACCAGCTCCTCCCTCCCACAGCCGTAGCGTGACAGCAGGATTGTGACACTGAGTGAAAGTGTCAGGGCTTGGGCTTTCCTTTGACTTGGCAATTGAAGCAGCCAAAGCAAACTGGAGAATGTGGCTCAATTAATGTGTTTCTCTCCAGGACTCTCTCAGTTCTCTGAATTTTTCATAGGAGGAAAGCAACAGTGATCAGTAGAGAGCAAAACTAGCCACATACTTCGACTTCTCCCAGGCAAACGACAGTAAACCTGCCCAGAACAGGAGCATCGTGATCAGGAGCCTTTGAATATTCTGCCTACATCTTGCAAGGTCCTCTACCATAATGGCTATGCATGAGGACTGAGGTGTAACTGGATGGATTTTGGCACTGCTGAGAATGGAGAGGCAGCTCTGGCAGCTACAAAGTGCCCATGACACGGTATGGCTTCCTATCCGTCTTTTAGCTAAAGTAACAGGAAGAATAGCTTGAAGAAGGGTTTGCCCTCTGCTAAGTCACTCTTAAAGGGGTGGATCAACCTCCTATGGCTGAAGGTACTGGCTGTCCCTCCAAACAAATGAGAGACATGAAGATTTGTTAGTGCTTGAGGCACAGCTGCTAGTAAGAAACAGTCCTTGTTTTGAATCATCCCAAAGTCTGAATCTCTCGTTTCAAACAGCCCAGCTTTACATGTCGTATAAGCATTTTGCTGGGAGCTTAGTTCAACAGCCTGCTACAGTCTACATGAGAAAATGGAACGGTTGTTTCCATGCATGATAAAATCCGTGTTAAACAAGAATGAAAAGGCTTCCGTGAGCGATTTTTTCCCCCTCTCTTTTGCTACCAGAAATGTACAAGGAGATTACTCTTGTGGTTGTGGCTGTGGACTGAGAATTACAACATGATTTCCTGGCACTAACACAGATTTGTTGTCTGTTCACTTAATTTGTCCATGTTTTGGATCCCAACTGACCTCACAGAAGGATTCTTTCTTTAATGCAACCACAATGAAGATGCTTTCTTTAATGTTCGTGAGGGGCTTAGAGTCCCTGGTGAACACAGCCATGCAAAGCCCTTGAGACGCTGAGATTATATAAATTTTATGTAAGTTGTCCTTGTCACCTCAGAATATCTGGGCTCTTCCCCACCAGCAAACAAGACTTGCAGCCTACAGACTTTCAGAAGCGATAATGAAACTGTGGATTCGAAGCATTTATCTGCCAGTCTGTGTTGGCATAAGCCTCAAACATTGTTCTCAAGCTAGCGCTCCTGAAATTTATTATGAACTAAAAGAAGTTCCCAACAGCCTGCCACTATTACTGGAGAAAGAATGTACAACAGGGACTGCCATTTAGGCCACCATTTGGGACGGCATTTTGGAGCTGCTGCCTGGAGTTGATGTCCAGAATAATGAGGCTGACATTCAGAAGACCCACCCAGCAAGCAGAGGCAGAAGCGATCTAATTGTTACTGCTTTCTTTCAGACTTCCCCCCCCCTATCTTTTCCTGGCTTTTCCCCAAAATAAATTACTCTAATTGTAGCAAAAGTCTGGAATGGAGAAGAGTTATTCTGTTTAGTTTGTGAACTGGTATTTTCAAGTTTCCTTAATGACTAATATAATGAAGAGGTTATTATCAAAATATGCTGGGTTTAGAGTATATTAAAGCTCTCTTAGGACTCAGTTTAGTATCTGTTACAGTTCAGCCAAACCAAACACAGCATGCTCAAGTTGCTTCTTACTTTTTTGGTGGCTGTTTCCCATAGTACAACAGGGAACCATATACCTGGTAAGACTCTATTGACAGTCGTCTTTGCTGCTGGTCAGAGCAACAGCAAAACATTCGTATGTCACACTAGGAAAATCAAAAGGCTCCTTTTTGTCTGTTCATCGCTCCTCTTCTGAGGCAGACAGCAAGCGACCAGCTATTTATGAAGCCATATGTATCACTGGCTACCTCTTGTCCTCTCTTCTGTCACTTGAGCTCTTCTGCTGTATGGCAGTTTTCTTCTCCCTTCCATTTCTCATTTCTTCACTGCGGTGATGCAATACCTACACAGTTACGAGGCAAGTCCACGTTAATGTTTAGGCAAAAGCTGATACTGCTGGAAGTTTCTTGGGGCTGCCATTTTTCATCTTTGTGCAAACAGTTCTATTTGTACCCTTAAGGTAAAATAAGTTTCTGCCTTTCCTTATTCTTCACAAAAAGTTGTACATCTTTTCTACATTTTTTTAAATTGAAAATTCAGTGCCTATTACCAGAGAAGATTTTTTGGACAATAAGGACGTTAACAGGACTACAGCTTCGTAAATACTAAGGAAAACAAACCTGATTTACAGAGGAAGTTATTCTCATTCAGGAAATTTAGAAGATCTTTGAACTATATTTGCCTGCATGAACACCTATTTAAACTTAAATAAAGATAAAAGTTTCCCTCTGAAACACCCACAATTTAAAACTCAAGTAGTGGCCTTCCACCTGAGATCGATGTTGACATTTCTTTTCAAGATAAGAGTCCTTGCCTAGTTTACTGATGCTGGTGCAGGCAGGGCTAAACTTCTATGCAGACTATTTTTGCTTTGGGGAACAAGACCCTGAATCTCACACATGGGTCCGCACTTGGTCATATTCATTCTGGCTCTTGTTAGCATGTTACAAGTTTGATATATTTTGGCCACCAAACAGATATTTATGACCTAGATATCTGTCAGTCTGGCTACTCCAGCCTCATGGTTTGGCCCACATTTCTGTTGAGGTTCCCAGATTTCCTTGCAGACTTGTGTAGTCTGCAGAGAAATTTCTCTTGTTTCAGCCATGTGCTCCTGGTGGCAGAACTTAGCTAAACGGGTTTACGCTCTTGTGCTATAAACAAATTTCTTTCAGGCCATGCAGATTCACATTAGAAGAAAACAGGAAAACCAAACCTGATCTGAATCACGTTTTGAATGACTGGAAAACTGGAATATTATCAACTGGTGTGAAGGAATTAAAAATCACGTTTTCTGTCAAATAGCTGTAAAATACCTTTGATTAAACAGATAAACAAGGAAACACCAAAAAAAACCCCAAAAGAATTATATAAGGAGACATTGTAAAAATGGATGTTACTTGACTCTCAAACTGCTCATTATGGCAGAGCATTTCCAGTATCATTGATGAAAAAAATGAAAAATCTTTTCCTTCCTCTTGATATTTTATCTTTGTCTGTTGGAGCATTGCTACCTGAGTTGCAAATAACTTCATTTATGTACTGCAAACGTCTGTGTTAGTGTTTCAAAGAACAGTATGCACTTGAAATTTCATTCACAACAGAGATGGACAAGGAAGGGTCAACACTGATTGAGGGACAGCAGTGAAACAGAAGGAAAAAATGGTTGTATTCTAATATGAAAGGAAGCTGATAATGGACTATCTCAAGAGGCTTTATGAGTGCTTAAATATTTTCATTGATGAACTGGATGAAGGGCTGGAACACCTTTGCTGAATTGCTCAAGACTGGTTGTGTCTTAGGATAAGTCCATAATAATCTAGCAAATCTAGGAGAAATGTTATCAATGAACAAGACAATGCAGGTCTTTGAGTTGATCCTGTTCTTAAAAGGCTTTTGAATTGAACATACTACAATTGTTCAAGAAAAATCTCTAGATCTTAGTAGCTCAGTGAACACATCGTAGTACAGTTCAGTACAGTGTCACAGCCAAATAAACCAAACAAGATATTTAGTTATTTTAAGTAAAGGATACATAACACTTTAAAAATTAGGCTTGCAAGAATACATATGTGCATGTATGTGTTTAAACATACATATTTTATGTATATATATGTATTACACGTGTAGGCAGCTCAAATTACAAGTATTTATAGTTATGAAATGTATCAATATTACCATTGTTTGCTTTTATTTTGGTGACCATATGAAGTCTAACAGATGTTTTCAAATATCATCTTTAGTCAATGTATGTTCCAGGCCTCCCTTGGATCATTCAAAAAGCCACACTGCGTTCTTTTCATTTACTGAGAAGATATATCCATGACTAATTTTTACATTCTTTTGATCTTGTACAAGCATATTTAGTTTTGACAGTCCTTGTCTTTCCTTGTTTATCAAGTAAATGTATTTATAGGAAATAATCATATCCTGGCCCAATGTTTGTTTCACTAGTCTCTTCTAAGATTTGTTCTCTAAAATCCCTTATCATCTGAGTAGGCTGGTTTTGCATTGAAATTAACATTCTAAACATAGCTAATCAGAAGTGAGTCTGATATTCTAATGTAGTCTTAGTAAAGACTTGAACAATAGAATTAATTTTTCCTTCTCTTTACTTAAAATACCCCACGTGTTGCCTCCTGGAATTAAATTGTTTATGGCTATACAGCATTTAGATTGCTTTATCATCAACAGCTGTGTCCAGTTCCCTTTTCATTTTGTTAGTGAGACCCCAATCTGCAGCAAAGTTTCTTCTAATTTGTCCATTGAACTTGTGATTTTGCACCTTGTCTTAGTAAGATGGTTAATAATACCCTTCAATCCTTGCTGCAGAATTCTTGGTCTTTCTAAATATGAGCAATGGACTGCAACTGTGATATATGAAAGTTTCATAAGAATACACCTTGTCCTTTCATTAAGGTGATTTGTGATCATATTAGCCATCACTGATAGATGGAGGATAAAGTTTTAGACATCACCAGTGGAATCTGCTGTCACAATTTTTACACACCTAAGAAACGTATGCTCAAATTGGCAAGAATAACTGATGAGGAGGAAGCAGAGGGGTATATAGTGATTGGCAGAGCAAAAATGAAACAATGCAAAACTCTTGTGCTGAAACATTTATAATGATGCATTTACAAAACTCAATGAGAAGAAAGCAAGGCCAAAAGAAAAGCAAAAATATTTTGATCATTTTTTACTATTCTATCATGCAAAGTATGAAAAGGGATTTCTTGCATTGATTGAGAGGCAGATATAAATAAAATGTTTATTTTATAAATAAAAAGATTTCATAGGTCGAAAGAAGAACAAGATCTGAATCTCAGCAGAAGATGCCTATTTAGAGACTTCTACAATCCATATGGCCATTGAACGAGAGGAGGAAACTGATGATTCAGGTAGAGTTGTGGCATCCTATAAACATTCAGCTCAACACAGGCAGGACAGCATTATAACATAAACACTTTCTGCTAGAAACAAGGTAGAAGAAATGTGTCAAGATTTATCAACAGCAAGGTGATGTGATAGCATCATCTTGTTAACTTACTTAGGAACACAATCTCTGCCACAAATAGATTAAAAACTTTTTCAAGCAGTAGCAACAGCCTGATGTACCCATATTTCGTTAGTGTTTTTATTGAAGACTCCTGTGTGATGGATTGGAAGATGAAAGTTGGAAATTCCATTATCAGTAGGAAGAAAAATTGCCACATGGTGTCTCTTTTTTTTTTTTGGTGTGGGCAGGGAGGAGGGGGAAGTGGACAAGGGTGCAGGAAACATTCATTTGTTGTTTCCTAACTGGTTTAATCTTTTATGTGTTTCTTTGCTACTATACTAAAAATTACAAAATGTTGGCTTTATCTTCCTCTGGAATCTTCACAGTCCTTACAAACCTTGATACTATTTGAGAGTACGAACTACATGAACACTCAGTGGCAGTATTCTGTGGTCCTGAAGGCATGTGACAAAGTGGACAGACAGGGCTCATAATAAGTGGGTCCACTGGACAGGCGCTGAAACTGTGCAATGCATTTTACTAGGTTAGATTTTTTCCCATCTGCAAAACAAAACTGATTAATTTTAAGGTGTTCTGGAATCCAGGGTCAAATCAACACTGTGTATGAGATTGTGCATTATGACAAGACATTCCCATTTGAAGGTTTACTGAACAAGCATTGGTCTCATAAGCAGCAAGGGGAGTTGTCCAGCTTGCAGGGAGTTACCTGCAACTACCTCTTTCTTAAATAGAAGAACGGCAGGTATCTTTCTGTTTGTCTCAGCTCTTCCTTTGTTCTTTGTTCTTTAGGCAATCAATCTGACAAAAAATTTATAAAGTAATGGAGTATGATAGTAGCCAAATGGTTTACACAGTTGTTACTCAGTTGGTTCTAACTATTAACCTAAAACCATAATTTTGCATTTTCAGTCTGTATACAGCACTAAAAATCTAGATACAAGTGTGAAAAAAATACAGAGCATTTGAGAATAAAAGAAGATTTCTTAACTTCGTACACTGAAAGGTACATTACATTTTGATCATGCTTCCCACTGCAGTCAACCTAGGAGCAGCAGCCTCAAAAGCTAGTGAACATTCAAGAATTGTCTAAACTAAAGGAAAAAGTAACTAAAGTAACTGACAGATCCAGTGAAGCAGAATACTCAAAGAAGATTAATCAGCTGGAATTTGCAATAACTCAATCGTTGTACCAAATGCGATCAATGATAACAAAAGAAACATTTAGCCAAAAGGAAAACAAATATCTGTGGTCCTGGCAGGAGTCATTTATTGATTGAACTTGATTTGTCAAGTGTTTTTAGTATCTAAGACTAGACTCAGGCTGCGAGTAGTACGAGGCTCGGTGGCATAGGGGGATTATGCTACAATGCTGTATTTGTTCTTCTTTACTCTTTGAAGAAACTTGTCTTTTAGACACTTAATTTCACTTGCTGTCTTAAAAACATTTTATACTTAGGTATCTTTGTAGAAGAGCTCATATGTACAATATAGAGTCAGTTGTAACAGCTAAGGCTATTCCACATGGATCTTCAGCATATTAATTCTTATTGAAGTCTACGAGACAGAGATTCAAGGTTAAATACATTTAAGTGTTGTCCTGACTACAGATGATTTTAGATTATTCTTTGACTGTTTTCTTATATCAGAACCCGTTGTGGAGTGTCTTGGACCTGCTGTATGAAAAGTGTAGAAAGGTCTGATCAAGGTTTGAATGTGTTGATATGGGCATGCTGACAAAAGGAGCATACACAATTTAGCAACTATTTTTAAATTGCCAGAACTGCTCTCTAGAAAGCATACGTTCTGTTAGGACAATAGCTATTAGGTAATAGATATTATTCTGGAGTAGCAAAATGAAGTAGTATCTGAAATATGAAAGTATGTCTCAGACTTTTTGTAATGAGTATAAAAGGGTATTAGAGCCAAAGGAATGCAGTATATCAGTATACACTCCAAAAGCAGTAATTAGTAATCATTTGAAATTGGAAGTCTCTTAGATTATAAATTATCTGTTGTCTCTATCATCAAATTACAAGGAAACTGGAGATGGGGAGATAATCCCATTTGTTTGCAGTGTTATGCTGAAGAAGGACTGTAGAATGAAAGTACACAAAGAAAGATTTAACGAGGGAAGAATTGTTTCCAGAGTAGGTTCAACACAATCTAAGGTGTTGAAAATTGGGAATTGGACAGAATCTGAAAAACTGAAAAGAAAAGGGAAATTAATGGATAAATAAATCATTAAAAAATCCTGTATACAGAAGAAGACAGACCAGATGAGAATATGATTCTGGATGGACTTATCCCTAGAGAGTTAAAAGTATACATTAAGGTAACCAGAATCATCCCTGAATTTAAATAAACCACAAATGAAAATTTTATTAAAATTCACTGCAATCATTAAGATAAAAGGAAAATATTTCAAATGTCAAAACCCTGTAGAAGAATAAAAGGAAGCAGCAAATCTAAAGAAAATAACCTTGTTTTCAACCATAAGGAGAGTTCAAAGAAATCTGATTAATAGTTCCAGGAACTGTAACAATATCTTGAAACTGAGCAAATAATTTGTAATGAGTAATTTATTCAAGGTAAACATTTGGTCATAGGCAAAGGTCTGTCAAAGATGCGCTAAAATTCAAGCAAAAGAAAACTCCTAGTTTTGGAAGTCTGAGCATCCAAATTCCAATTGAATACTTGTGTTGTTGCCAAGTAAGTGGAGAACAGGATGCAATCGCCTAGAATACTTGCTGATAACAATCCAAAGAAGGTGAATTTTGTTTTGTTTTAGCGTATTTGTTTTTTTGATATATTTGAAACAGGAAAAAAAAACACAACAAAACCACTTTCTTCCAGAATCCCTATTAGATGTAAGTGTTGTCCATTTCCTCACATGCACTTCTGCCTTAGGGATCTACCTATCTACATATCGATTGATTCATCAGGGACTTCTTACAACAACTAAAAAGCATGTAGTTTTTTTCTGAATAATGAAGTACATGGCTTTTTTGACCACATCCGGAATGATACAGGCTATGATAAATCCTATGTCTGCCCATTGTTTCTTATTTCTATTAATTTCTATTCTATTATTTCTAATAATAAATCTAAATCTTATTCGATTTAGATTTTCTAATGGCAGTCTATAAATGCGCCAAAATACAGCTATATAGCAGAATAAACTGTTTTGCATCTTCTGACTATGATCATCACATGATTAATGGTTTCTCACAGTATCAGCCTGATAAAGTCTTTTCCTGGTAGAAAAAGCTGATCAGCTTTAACCTGAGTAAATTTCAAAGATAACACACTTAATTTTGACGTGAATTAACTCCACACTATTTTATTTATTTAATAAGTGGAAGGCATTTTATTTGTAATTGCATCTCCCTACCTTCTTACTCATTGGGAGATATTTGACAGTTTTCCTTTATTGTGGCAGCATTTTCAAGATGAAGCTTTTGACTTGTACATATGCTAATTTTAAAAAGATGAACTTTTTCTATTATAGTGTTACAGTGTCTAACAGAGAGAATTTCCACAATGTTCCTGGTGAATAAAGATGTCATTAAAATCTGAGCTAATAGGCACTGAACCTGTACTCAAGTGGTGTTTGACCTTCAAGACTTCGTATAGTGATTGCTGTAGCTGTATGCAGCTGCAGCAGAGCTTCAGGAACCTTGGATTTTTTTGCTTTGGTGAGAGTGAAAAGCTGAGACTAGAAGGCTAAGCAGTGAGAAACAAAGGGCTTGAATAAGACATGAGAAAAAGGCTTGCATATCTATTGCTAGAAGTGGAAATCTGTATTACACGGGAGCATACAGAGTTGTGGTGTGTAGGAAGAGGCCCCAGGGGACTGCTTCTTCATCCAACCAAAATTAATTGAAATAGGGTTTTGCATAAAGAGAAAATTTTGTAGTCACCCATTTTGTGAGTTCAGGATGCTCAATTTTCACATCCAGCTCTTTACATGTACCACGTCATGAGAAAGAAAAGAATATTGCATCAAACCAATGATGTTCTGGGATTTACAAAGTAACCAGTCATCTTGTTATACTGGTGTATTTGCAAATTAGGTTCAAAAGTCTTCAGTAGCTAGGAAAACCTGTACCAAGACCCTTAAATATAGTTTGAGTCTAGGGTCTGGTTTTCCAAATAAACCAAAAATAGTTAAACATCAGAAGTTATCTATGGGACCTTCATCCTAAGGTCTGCCATACCAAAGTCCTTTCTCTTTCTAGCTGGAGGATAAAAGAGAAAAACGCAACTACTTCCCATATAAACTTGCAGAAAAGAAGAGGACACCCATGTTTGTCTACTATCTAACCCATAAGGTCTTGATTGGCTCGTCATCCATCCCAAGGCGGAGACCCATGTGTACCAGCTATTCTTTCACATAAAGGGCAAGTCCCTCTCCTTTCCTTCCCAGCCTGCCTTTCCTAAGGAGCCTATACCTGTCCATTGTAGTACTTTAGTTATGGGAGTCTTTCTACCACATCTCTGTGACCCCAATATGATAATGCACCTGCACAGAGACCTCTAATTCCTCCTGTTTGTTCCCCATGTTGCATGCATTAGAGTACTGGCGCTTCAGATGGTCACCCAGTCATGCTGATTTTCCCCCCCAAAAAGTGTAAGAGCTTTCCCCATAATGCTGCTGTCTTCGCACTTCCTAATTTGTGTGCATATGCTTGAGGTGGACCCTCTTTGCATAATCTGACTACTGTCAAACACTGAGGTTTTACTTGACTAATTTTTCCTCAAAGGATTCAGTCAGCCATCTGACAGACATTTGATAGATATTAATTAAGTGTATGAAATAACATATTTGACAAGTGTTTCTAGTTGTTTGTCTCTCCTAGAAGGATCTGGTTCAGAAACTGTCTAAAATACAAAGCTGTTTTGCTGAATATTCATTTAAAGATATTTTAAAATAAGTGATGCGTAGCAGTTTTGTAAGCAGTCAGTATAGACTTCAGGATAAAGAAGACAAGAGGCTGAAGAAATGTTTCACCTTAGGTGGTAGACTTTTAGATCTAACTCAAAGTGATTGCATGCATTTCTGAAAAGGAAGTTTGAGCATGCAAACAGTTTTAAAAAAAGCCTCCATGCCTGTCTCCTTCTAGCCTGGAACCTGAACACAGCTACTTCCCACCCGAGGGTGCCTGAAAAAGTAGCCAGCTATGGGATCAATAATTGGTAAGACTCAGAATTCTCAAAGATCTAATCTGTTGCATCAACACTTCATGGTTCTATTTGACATTTCAGAGGAGTTGTAGAAACGTAAGTTTAGATAACCTAGAAATACACAGAATCAAATACGGTTTTCCATTGTTCAATATGCAGTCCTTGCAGCTCGTGATTCTATAATAAAAACTACTCAATTTACAGACTGAACAAAACTCAGCAAATTGGCTCCTTAGGTTCAGTTCTCCTTCAGTTGTCTCACCCAAGACACTATAAAGAACTGCCTTGTAGGCTTTAACTGTGAATAGTATGCTCTGATCTACTCCTGCAACTTCACAATATTTGAACTTTCTGTTTCCCAGGGCACTGCAAAAACCTTTTGCTCCTGTTACTCTTGAAATAAAAAGCAGTGTTCTTTATGAATTTTTAACACGGCACACTTTTCCTGCCAGTGCTTTCAGGCAAGTCACGTCAGTATCTGGACACTTGAATTTGAAGCTCAAAGCCTGACTGCCTCTATTTGTAAACAAGTGTGAACAGCATGAGCACAGTAGTGTCACTTCCCAGTAAATTCAGTGTTAAGAAATTACAAATGTATGTACTATAGAACAGTTTGACAAAGCTGTATTGAAATACATTATTCATAGTAATCTTTTTCAAAACCTGACATTTTTGAAAGTTTTCCATTTTGTGCATCATAAAATTGTAATGTTGGTTTTGAAAATGGGAAATACATCATCAACAAAAAAAGCCGAATGTGTTTAGCCTTTCGCTTTCAAAGAATCTTTTCCAAAGAAACAAAGTCTGTTGCTTTTTCCTCACCTTAAAGACTTCTCATTTTTTGTCTAATTATCACAAATGAATTACAGCTGATCTTTATCTACTGTGGCATTCCCAGCCTGCATTTTTTGTGTTCGTGTGTGTGTGGTCAGGGGAAATAATATGTGTCAAGACTGGCTTATAAAATCAGTTCTAAGCCTTTAACCTTCAGCAGAACACTGAATAATTGAGGGGTCTATGGACACTGACATTTATGGCAAAGCAGGAAAATAGATGTCTATTGATGGGGCTGTATCTCTGATCATAGTTCATAGCTCCCTTTCAGTGGTGGAGTTAACATTACCTGCTTGATGTCAGGCACTGCAGTGATCGCTGCCAGATGGTCCCAGGCTGATGGTCCCAGGCCTCCTGTGCCAACGATAGCTGTTTTCCTGATATGATCAACCTAATTCAATCACTGTCAGTACTTATTTCTTCCCTGTTTCTCCATGCTAGTCACTTGCTGACTTTTCCCTTCTGTACTCTTTAGTTTTGAAAGATATTAGCACACGGGAAAATAAAAGCGAGCATTTGCCAACTTCAATCTTAATAAACTTCAGGTTTTGTTCACCCCCCTTCATTCCCATAGCAGTATTTATGAATGTAGTTTGATTTGTAAGAGCTGCCCCTTGAATGCAGGAAAAGTTTATGTGCTTGAGAATATCATTGTGACCTAAATGGAATAGTCATTTTGTTGAGTTTTACTAACTCGTTGAATTATGTTTCTTCTGTCAGAAGACTTTATCACACTTGTGAAAAACTAAGTGGCTGTTACAAATCTTATCTGGAAGAGCTGTTACAGATTTTATAGACCTCTGTTAAATGTATGTTAAATATTCATTCACGACTTTCTAATTTTCGAAATATTTTCTTTCCTCTACTGGGAAAATGTTACATTCTATAACACTGTTTTCCACTCTTTCTTTAAAATATTACAGAAAATGAATAATTACTTCCTTTTCTCTCCCTTTTAATTCATAAACAACTGCTGTGAAGAGTCTGTGGAAGATAGTCTCTAAAAGAGAGGGCAGCTGGAGAAAGATACGATTCCAGCATCCCTACCTCTGAGTTGCGCTGTAACCTCCACCATAAATGCACTTTTCCAAGGAACAGAGCCTGGATCTGCAGAAAAATCAGATTAGCTCTGGAGCATGTATACTGATGTGGGGAAAAAGACAACATCTTTTTCCCCTTATAACCTTTCAAAACTCTGATCACCCCCACAGTGGTCGGTGTCCATACCACAATATCTTGTTTTGGTATCGCTGTTGTGAAGACTTCCAATGGTACTGTCCATCATTTTATGACAGCTACTTCCATTTGATTTACGCTGGAGACTGACAAATTTACTCTTAACTTTAAAATAACATTTTAAAAAAAATGTTATGTAGGAGACTAATGATCTTTTCAATGTCAACTGCTGAGAAGTCCCGCAAATGATAACTGTTAATTAATACTTTCCATAGCCTAACATTCTTTCTGTCCAAGAGACAAGCTACTTTGGGTGCCCTGAAACCATCTGCTCAGCTTTCCAATTCCTACTTTTTCAATTTAATAATGAAAAATGACATGAAAATGAAAGAATCCTACCTTACTTCCTCCAGTAGTTTTGAGCAAAAAAATTCCAGTCCATGAGCAAAGTAACATCTGTGTCATAGCACATAGCTAACAAAAGCCTGTGCTAGAGAAATTGATGGGTCCTTTTTTTTTATTTTTTTTATGTCAAACACACATTTATTGAGTTTTAAAAGCATAAATTGCACAACTGATAATTGCATCAGAGATGCAGCAAACAAAATGGATATCATTGAACCAGTTGTCATATTTCCAGTGTGTCACCAGACACACTGATGTATACGCCGATATACAGCCTCCTTTTTATGGGTGATAATTTACAGCTTTCTGCTGCCACTCTCCAACGCTGTCAGTCGAGCTTCTGTCCCTGCTGGCCCAGCTGTTCTGAGAAGAACTGTAGTGGCAGGTAGCCCATCACTATAAGATGCACATTAATTTTACACTTTCTTTCTGAGATGTATGTGTGTTGCTGGTATCTCCTTCAGAATAATACAGCTATATCCAAAATCTTACAGTTACTGAAGATACTTAGACATAAATATAAACCTTTAAGTATACCTTATAAATAAATATAAATCTACAGCTTCACCTGCAACTATAAAATAAAGGTCTTTATAAATATCTGCCTTTTACATATGGCTGTGTGTATAATATCACACATCTATAGTATATAGTGTATATAGAGAATATCTGTGTTGGTATGTATAAATACCTATCTATGGATATATAAAGATATATTTCTCTGTGCATATATAAAAGTGCAAAGACCAGATGTTTAAAACCTGTGGATTAAGCCCCAACATCTGTAGTAGAATGGGCAGCCACACCTCCAGTAAAAAAGTCTGCCACAAAATTCATTACAGGAGGCAAAATCTTCAGAAGGGGATTCCGAAATGCAGAGTGGGAAGCTGACAGGCTATGTGGCAAGGAGCACTGAAGATGCGGGCTGGTTTGACTCTAATGCTTAAATCTCATGGGAAATGACGGAGTTTGGATTCTTTCAGGGGGAAGACATGAAGGGGCCTTGACATCCTGAATCCTTGATGTGTGCTGGTCGACAAAGGAATATCAGGCACACTCAAGATATAGAAAGGTGCTGGCTACCCCATTTTGTGTATTCTGATATGCTCAGTGTATTTTTGTTATCATATCCCTGCCATTTGCAACTTCTTTTTCTTTCTTTAATTTTGTCTGATACTTGCTGAAATAAACATGAAGATGAAGAAATGGGAAAATTATTCAAGGTTTTAAAAAAACCAACGCCTTTTATCTGTTTTACAAAGGATCTTCTCAGATCAAATTTATCATTTATTTTGCACATTCAGTTATCAACATGTATAAGAAAGAATGAAGATACCTGGTCTCTGTAGGAGAAATCTAGTTTATGTAGTTGACAGTGCTTGTGCCCTAGAGGTAGTCATTATTGTGTTCTTTGGTAGTAGTTATGATTAGGATGAGTCTTTAAATGCGATGAGGGGTCTTCACAACCTCTTGACTTTGCAGAATGTAGGCGTAATCTCATTGGCTGGAGAAGCTAAACATTTTACCCAGGTTTTTCATAGAATCATAGAATCTTCATGATTCTTTGAGATCATCGAGTCCAACAATACACGCACAAAACAACCACCTAAAATCTCTGTCACTAGAGCATGCCCTGAAGTGCCAAATCTAGATGTTTCTTAAATACCTCTAGGGATGGTGACTCAACCACTTCCCTGGGCAGGCTGTTCCAGTGCCTGACCACTCTTTCAGTAAAGTAATTCTTCCTAATATCTAATCTAAACCTTCTCTGCCGCAACTTCAGACCATTTCCTCTGGTCCTGTCATTATTGACTTGGGAGAAGAGGCCAGCACCCACCTCTCTGCAACCTCCTTTCAGGTAGTTGTAGAGGGCAATGAGGTCTCCCCTCAGCCTCCTCTTCTCCAAACTAAACCCAGTTCCCTCAGCCTCTCCTTGTATGACTTGGTCTCCAGACCCCTCACCAGCCTGGTAGCTCTCCTCTGGACACGCTCCAGCACCTCAATGTCCCTCTTGTACAGTGGGGCCCAGAACTGAACACAGTACTTAAGGTGAGGCCTCACTAGTGCAGAGTACAGAGGCACCATCACTTCCCTGCTCCTGCTGGCCACGCTATTCCTGAGACAAGCCAGAATGCTGTTGGCCTTCTTGGCCACCTGGGCACACTGCTGGCTCATGTTAAGCTGGCCGTTGACCAGCACACCCAGGTCCTTTCCTGCTGGGAAGCTTTCCAGCCACTCTTCCCCAAGCCTGTAGCGTTGCTTGGGGTTGCTGTGACCAAAATGCAGGACCCGGCACTTGGCCTTATTAAACCTCATACAGTTGGCCTTGGCCCATCGATCCAGCCTGTCCAGATCCCTCTGTAGATCCTTCCTACCTTCATGCAGATCAACACTCCCATCTAGTTTGGTGTCGTCTGCAAACTTACTGAGGGTGCACTCAATCCCCTCATCCAGATCATCAATAAAGATATTAACCAAAACTGGTCCCAAAACTGAGCCCTGAGGGACACCACTGGTGACTGGCTGCCAAGAGGATTTCACCCCATTAATCACAACTCTCTGGGCATGGCCATCCAGCCAGTTTTTTACACAGTTATTTTCATATCTTCTGTTGGCTATCACTTGACTTTCAGCAGCAGTTTGAGTCCCAGGTCTCATTTTTTGACATCTTCAGAGTGTCATGGCCAGGTACATCAGAGACTGCATATTAATTCATGAGCGACTGTTCAGAACAGTATAACTGACAATGCTTGGGGTGAAGTTACTGAGAGGCTGAGATAAACCTAAAACTCAATGGGCATAATGACTAAATTACATTCTTCCTAAAACTGGTCCCTTCAGGTCAAATTGCCAGATTAGCAGTGAATTGCTGGGGCTGGGTAGCAGTGTCGCAACAGCTGCAATCTGTGCTTTATCTTTTCTAGGCATAAATGGACAGAGCACAGTGAAGCACAGTGTATGTGAGGTCTTGTTTGCGAAAGGCAAGATTAAGGATGATAAAATAAATGTAAAATCCCAATTCATAACAGTTTGCCACCCCATTGGTGTAACATACTATTTATATAGAGAAAAACTTAGTAATGAGAGAAACTAGTTACTCCTCAGAACCGTATCCCATGGGGATTAATTAAGGAATGCTATTTGAAGACCTCTGAATGGATAGCACACAGTTCCCATGTGTATTGTCCATTTGCTCGTGTTACAAGGAGAGATGGCAAGTAGCTGATGCAGAAGTGTTTGCTATTATGTATTAATTTAGTCTTTAGTAAGTCTTACTGCTTTCATATATTGGGCCAGAAAACTGCTAGAATCTTTCCATACTTAGTTCAGCAGAAACAGCAGTGTCTGAAATAAAGGTAATGTATATGTGTCAAACCTGAGTACGTAGTCCCTCTCATTTTTCATCCTACAGTTAGTTTTGAAAGGTATATAATTTCATTTTTACTGCAGAAAAACTTGCAACTCCAATTTACAGCCTACATAGATACAAGCATACTTGCACTTTTTCGATCTTAAAATTGTGGCTGAAACTTCTGATACCGAAAGATCGATTTGATTTCATACCGTACAGTGCCAATGAAAGTTCTGCAGCTGACAGAATGTCTCCTGGTATTGGTGGAAGTTCAAAATTCTCAGCACTTCAAAGCATAAAAGCCTGTCTAATTTTTAATCTCTCATCCTTTGCAAATTATCTTTATATTCTAATTCATGGAAATTCTTATTGAGTAATCAGTTTTCATTGTAGAAATTATCATGTAGAGGTCTGTATGTGCACAAATGGTTTTAGGTGTCAGCAGTACTACCCAGAAGATTACATAAATGGTGCCCATGAGTTCAAAGTAGATTACAGCAATCAAAATACAAGCTACACTGCTTGTAACCCTTATGTTCAAGGTATCCAGGTTTTGAAAGTTGTTTTAATCTATGACACTCACAATGTGACTTCATTCCAGCACAGAAAATACCAAATGATGAGGAGTCACAGCATCAACAGAGAAATGGCACAGCATTGTAATCTGGTTCAATAGTAGGACTGTGGATTTTAATAGCCTGACTTCCTCCCTTATTGAGGAAAAGAAAAGGTAAAACCATCATAATAAGACTCCTTGAGGTGGGGGTTAGATGCACTGTGGACAGCTGTGAGCAAAACATGAATTACCATCCTGTAACTTGGAAAAGCAGAGGCAGTGTGAAAGTTTTGCACATGCTGGAAGGAGAAAGAGCCAGGAAAATTAGTCTAAAAAGGTAGATTTTCACTTTGCAAAATGTGTTACCACTTGCAGAACCGGATCAGATAACTCTCCCCATCCACTTTCAGTGTTCTGTGTACCTTTTAATCATTATTGTGTATAATCTGATAACTAGTAATTGCAGTTACAAATGGAATACTTAATTACTTAAGTAAACCCAGTAATAGGAGAGGTTTGAAGAAAAATGAGCAATACTCGCTCAAAATGAATAGGATGAATATATTCATTTTCTTTCTTTTTTTTTTTTTTTTCCCCTGAAGAGGATGATACCTTTGGAGATTTTATGTGTAATTCAAAGTAAAAATTACTTGCATATCACCTATTTTTTCCCCAGCATGTAATCTTTACAGGCCATGGCTTGTGATTCATAGCATTCCAAGGCTTCTGTAGTGGAACTAAACCATGCTCAGGTTTTTGCCCCCCTCTAGTCTCACTATCCACATCGTAAGTATTTCTATATAAAGAAGACTTACAGAAAAATTCACTTCTAAGTAGCTAAGGTTCATTGTCATAGTGACATTTTAAGCTGTTACTCACAGTTTGATTTGTTTCATTGCAAATTGCAATGGGGTAATTCATTCTGAGTGAAATACATGAGAATGTAAATACCTTTATCAATTAAAAACATGGTATTATTCACGTCTGCTGCTGATAAGATCTGCGTCAAGATCTCATCTTCATTGGACAAGAAGATTTATAGGATTTACATGAGTTAGTGTCAAACATCATCCGTTGAATGAAAACTACTAAACTCCATGTAGTTCACCAGGACAGAGTTTGTGCTTCAACAATTGCTGCACTCATTGGTGACAGCAGAAATTATTCTTTTGTCTTCTAGCTCTCAGCAACTGATTTGCCATATCTTTCAATATACAAAACAATGGAAGTTGGAAGGGTTCACTTGGAAAATGTTTCATTTATTCCTCTCAGCAAAGTGATTCATGTTTTGAATCCGAGGTTTGCAGTTTTGTGAGTCAAGCCTGTTTAAGAGGGCAACCCAGAACATCATACAGATAAGTAAAAGCTCATCTCCCTTTTTCCCAGGTAAGTAAAGGGTGAGAAAAGGGGCACAGTTAAAAATCAATGCCTGCATAAGCACTGCCATGAACTGCTGGGAAAGAAAGTTAGTGTCTTTGTTTAGTGCCTGCACAGGAAGGATTGTGCAAAATTATGCAAAACAACACAAAAGATTGATCCCTTGTACCTCCGTATCACTATTCTTTTTAAGCATTTGTGGTTTGCGTGTTTTGCAGAGAGAAATTCTGTCGGAGACTTACTCACTGACAGAGTAACTTTTGCTGGTTCTTTTTTTCAAAATGGTTCGATCAGATGCAATAACTAGAAAACTAGGAATAAACTAGAAGAAATCTATGACCAGTTTTCCCATACAAACAAAATATACAGAGAAGCCTCTAAATAGGAGAGACCAGAGCAACATTCTCTGTGATTTGAATAGTAAATCTGCAGATTAGAGTCTTCTCAGGTGTGTCGTTTAAAATAGAAGTTTTTCTCTTTTCATGTGCATTTTATCACCACTTAAAGCATTAGCATGAAATGAATGTAAGTAAACAACTGTTGGGATTTTTGATTGCTTTTGGAGTCAATCATTAGATAAGTTGACTGGTAGAATATTACATTTTGCTAGATCCAATTATAAACTGACGGGGGGATGGTGCAAGCAGGAGGGTGAATTGTTGTATTTAATAAAGCATCTGATGTTCAAAATAGATTTTTTAAAGTTTAATTCTATTATCTGATCAAACTGCTGTGCAGAAAAATCCAATAGTTACCTGACTTACTGAAGTTCTTAAATTATTCTTTCCCATACTTTTTTTTTTCCTTGAAAAGCTGACTTTATTTACATATGTTGCACAGAATCAGAAAAACCAGACGAAATTATGTACCTATAAAAATGCTCTTTTTAACCTTTATGGACTACATAAACGTAGAATAAAGCATTTAGTCAATTCTAAGAGACCTCTGAGATACCAGGTAGGAATCTCATGGGACAAGTGTTCTTATTACACGTGCCACCACGTATGATTTAGTACTGACTGACTTGGATGCTTTGCATCAGGGATTTTCAAACTGGCAAGACTAGTCTGATGTCTGAACATCACCTATTGAAATTACTATGAAAATCTGCATATCAAAGATGTAGATAATACAAAGAAATACATCAATATTTCTTGGTACTGATCTCATTTCACTGATTTAGACTTGTAAGACTTGGTTTGAACTTTTAAAATAATCATAATAAAAATATTCAAAAGACACTGGAAACTGTATGATGTCTGCAAAAAAAAATCATATTACGACATTTGAGTTAGATAAACTGTCCTCCTATACGTGTTGCTTAACAATGTGTAGAAATGGACAATATCCTGGCAGGGTAAATCCACAACCATGGTTATTTCACTCGATAGGATTTCCAACTCTAACCTTCTAGAGAATCAGTGTGGGATTGATGTTTTTTGGATGCTGTGGTTTTTTGAACCATCAAGTTGGGGAATGAATAAATAGGTCCTTTTACATCAAAGTAACAACAATGTGAGCTTTGTAATGTCACTGTACTTGACTTTTCTGTCTACTTCCACCATGCTATCCAGCCAGAGTTGTGTTGTACCCTGAAGAAAGGAACAAGATGATAGTTTTTGCTTATCAACTGGTGGAGATAGAAGTCAAACATTGCACTTACATCAGAAACCAGGTGAAGCAGAAAAAAATCTACAGCTTATAGCTTGTTGTTGCACTGCTCAGATTATATATGAATAGGAAACCACAGGACTTGAACATAACTCCATTTTTAAGGCAGTGTTTTAACTTTTCTACATCAAATCAAGAAGAGGTAATTGTTTACTTGAGAAAACTTACATTGACTGCTGCAGGATATGGTGCTGTCCTCATTCCTGATCTCTGCTATTCAACTGGACCCCAGGTCATGAAAGAGAAAAACCTCTTCCACATGTCTAGGAGGTGTTTCAGGTATTGCAGGTTTTTCAAACCAGGGCACTGGGAAGAACAGTGCCAGAGGTAACATCCTTAGCAAATGCTTCCAATATGTAAGTTTAGCTTATATAGTTATGTCAAGATATGAGTAGTTCTAGATCATTCTATGCAAATAATAGTTATAAAAAAATCTTTAAAATAAGTCCCAGTAGTATCTGAAAGATGTGAATGAAATTAGGTCAAGCGGTGTTGTTTGTATATTGTTTTTCAAAATTGCATTCATTTAGTAATGTTATTTTTATTTAATCATCTTTGAGCGGAAAGACTGAAGATTGCATTGTGAAATACTCGCTTCTGAAAAGAGTATCAATATTCATAATGTTAAATGTCGTTCCTACTTACATGAGCAGCATTGCTTTTTGATGTCTCAGCATCCACTGAAACAAAATTAGAACTTGTAGTCTTGTTACCTCTAAAGCAGGTATGAGCTCCTTGTTGCCCTGCGTCTTTCAGTTCTCTCTCACTCATTTTAATCCACCTGAATGTGATTTTTAAATAATGATGAAAAGCAACAGCTACAATTTAAGTGTTTGCTCTGACATGGACCTTAAATGGGTTTTCAGGCATTAGATTCTATGGGATGTTTAATCATTTTCTCTAGCTAATGTAAATATTTTCCTGTATTTTTAAGCAGTTCAGTCTATCTTAGTAGGCTTTGTAAATGGAATATTTCTCTCCCTCCTTATGTTAAGTTAGCTGACTGCTTTCTGCTTAGTTTCGAACGCAATAGTATTAACTCATAAAATTAATTCCCATTTTGTGGGATTGTCAGAAATGAGGATTGCTCTGACCCCTGTTTGAACTCATCAGCTGAAATGAAGTTGTTCAGTGAGCTGGAGAAGACAAAGCTGAGTTCCAAGAAATTAATCAACTCCATCAGCCTCTGCGATAGGCCTGAAAATGGCACACATCAGACTGACCCTGAGCAGCTCTGGATTCCCTCTGTAAATGAAAGTCATCATTCCTGGCAAGGAAGATACTAAATTATAGGCTTTTAAATTTAATTTTCAGTTTACTTGTGTTTTCGATTAGTGTGCCATGTTTCATAAAGATGGTAGTACCTTTAAGTAGTAAATGCCCTTCATCTACCAGCTCAATCCCTGTTGTAATAAAAAGGTAAATTTGAAGTAAAAACTGTTAACAAATGAAACATGTGGTTGTTGGGTTTTTTTTTTTACTTTTTTTTTTCCTTTCTCAGTGACACCTTAAGCAACAATACCAAATTATTTTCTTCATACCAAAATCAATAACAGGCTTGGAAATAAAAAGTACCCCGCAGCCTGAGGCCACAGATTTTCATGACAGGCTACTAAAACTATCTTTCAGTAGCCTGAAGGTCTGCCAGCTAATCATTCACTTTCCTTTCACTATTTAGTTGTCGGATATCTCTCCGGGCTAGTAAAACTTAAAGGCTATGTGACAAATTGTCTGCTAAAGAAACATTGTCCATTTTTATCTTTGTGGAACTTCAATCTTTAGTGCGTAGGCTGAAAAGTTCACATTGCTTTGGAAGGAAGGCAAAAATTGAAACTCTAACAAATCTTAAATCCTTAAATGCTTTCTTACTTCATTAAACGCAAAGCATTCAAGCCATTGTGGTGTACTTTCCCAAATGAGTAGTAAAAATCCCATTTTTTTCAGAGGGGCAGGGTGGATACATAAGGGAAAACAAGTTTAGGATTCTTCCTTAAGTTCTTAAAGATGAGGATGTATGACAATTAGGGTTGAATGCCTTACTTAGGTTTCCCCCTCTTGTACATGTGCACGAAAATATAACTTATAGTTAGGTAACTATAGCAATTCCCAGCAATCATCACAAGTGACAATATCCTATTGCAGTGCTGGGTAGAAATTGAAAGGTGATGAACGCTGTCAACTCTCATCAAAGTTGTGTGTTTTAAATAAAATTGCTCAAAATGTAAATATATTCATCCCAGAAATTAAAATTCCATTTATACCACTTTAAATAATCAAACAACTCTAATGGTTCCCAAATAACAAATCTAGCAACTGCCTAATAATGTCAGCAGTAATTTTCCATGAACACACTTTGGACATACTTAATAGACTATGTTGACTAGCATCTTCTTAGTATTCCAGGTTAATCATGAGATTCTAGACCTGTACTTGTATATTCTTTCAAGTGCATGGCTTGAGGCAAAATATGCACCTTCACTTCTTAACTATTCAACATTCCTGATGTTCCCCTTTTCCTTCTTTACCTCTATCCCCTCCAAACCGTGTCTTGGAAGGGTTTTTGCAGATAAACCAAAGTAAAGCTTTCAGAAACATAAGTATCATAATCTATGCTAAACCTTTACATCATCTTAAACAGATTACATCAGTATAAGTCTTTAGATCATCTTAAGTACCTCAGACCTATTAATTTGTACTCTAATAGGTGCTTAACTACACAGGTGCAGAGATAAGGGGTGACTAAGGTGGGGGCAAGTCAGTTAACCCTAATTCGAAGTCCCTGAAGTGCTTTGCCATAGTGGCTATGTGCTAAGTTTTAGTGATTAACCTTTCGTGGACCTCAAATATCCTGCTATAGTAGATATTGTATGACAGTTTAGCTTAGTTAAAAAACAACAAGCCTTTTCAATCTTAATTATTGCTTATTAGCTTTTCTATCCAAGAAGCAAGTTTTGAGGTGTTTCAAATCTGTATCCCTATAATGGAGAAAGAGCTGAAGGAGTCAATTCTTTTTAATGTCTTTCAGAATAGTGAACAGGAAAGTGCACTCACGTATATCGTATGTGTGTATTATACACAGAAACACACACACACAGGAAAAAGGTGACTTGTGCTGTTTCTCCTCTGTGTTTAACTCAAGCGCAGCCAGAAGAAGCAAATTCCCAGTCTCAGTTCCCTTCCATTTCCACACTACCATTCTCCTTAAAAAATGATCTGGCTGCTGGTAAAAATTATTAGACTAAAGATGTGATGACTGGCTTGTTATAAAACCAGGAAAGAAGACTGTAGATGGTCTGCAGGGTAGCAAATGTGACCAACACTTAGAATGTCCCTTTAAAGACCCTTTTTGCAGGCTTGAACCCTTATGAGCTGAACAGAAAATAGCACAGACGTGCATGTCAAGTGATAAGATTTAAACAGCACAGTAGTAATAGATATGAAGTTCTTGGCAGAGCTCAAGAAACCTCTAAGTTGTCTCATCAAGGCAGGAACCAGGCAGCCTCATGATTTCACTCACCAGCTGTGCTAGTTGGAAGGCTGATTGGCACTTGGGTGTGAACATCCACGCTCACCTAGCACCACTGTGGTGTGCAGACTGCTCCTGGGGCAGCCAGTCCCTGGAGCAGCCTCAGCTTGGACTACAGCAAAGGTCCAACATCATCTGTGTGTACGAGTGTGTGCCTCAAGCACGTGTGTATGCACATGTGCAGAACTATCACTTGCACAGGCAATTCAGTCTGGAGTTAAGTTCTCTATAAAACCCATCTTTTAATACTGACAGCGGGTCCTTTCTAAATAGGGGTCATGAACCATCTTTTCTGCTTAATCTGTATCTCAGGGGTAGTCAGAATACACTGAAGTAGTCCAATAATGAGGTATGCAGGTAATCGTAGTTTTCAGTGCTCTAACATGCAGAGCAAATGCACGGTTGTCCTTGTGTGCACGCCAGCCTTTCTCTCCTTAGCCCAGCCCTGATCATACACCCAAAGAGGAGCACTGTGGGTAGCCAAAGGAATCTGGCCTTGCATACTGCACCTTAGGTGGAGTGTAAAGGACAATGTTCATATAACTATTTCACTGCCACCAATTCTCTGTGGTGTTAGAGTTTCTGGCGTATTTCCTACACTTTTTTATGAGTCTGATTCTCACCCAGGGACAGGGGTAACGGTTCTTCTGAGGACCGAGGACACTCAGGAGGTGCTGCTGACCCTCAGTGCCCAACTGAGTCGACGTGTACCCTCCCTGCAAAGTAGACAGGCTAAAAATCCCAAAGTAAATTCAAATAAAGGTGGCCAGCGTGGGTTGAATGAACCGGTAATACCTAAGTAAAAGCATTTTGAGTGTTTGGGGCAAAGTAGCCCTTTAGCAGCACTAAAATAAACACTTTCACAAACTTCTTGCTTCAGCATTTTTGGAACATAATGAGTCATGATGGAGAAAATTATTGTGGCTTGATCTTACTGTGTTTCTGATATTAAAGTTTACCTAGCAATACGTATAGCTGGGATACCTAAAAAAATTATTGTTGGTTAGTTGTCCACCCTCTTGCTTTGATAGAGTTTACCGCTGGAGTAGGAATGAATTAATGGTATAAGCTGTTGAACTTTATAAAGTTTTATAAAGAACACAGTATTTCTGCAAACAGCTGGAGATTTCAGTTCATGTTAACACCCGTTAATACTTGCACATTAAGTTTTATAAACTTAGAGATAAATTCAAAATGGAGACGCAAGTAGTCAGATGTTTTACATGAACTGTGGATTAAGCACAATTGTCTCATATTGCATATTTCCATCCACAGCTCCACAGCGAGGCCACCTTACAAGTCCTCTAAAAAGCATCCTTATTTCTTTCTGCAGAGTATACTCGGCAACACCTTGGACATTAAGGTATATCAGACACACATGTATACAGATGTTCAGTTCCAGTCTCTCCTTTGTTTTGATAAATTACATTTGTACGTTGTGCCCATCTCTCCCTGTGAAGGCATCATTTGTTTTCTTCCCCTTGCTCATGCTGGGCCTCAGTACAGGCATCCACAATGACACATGCTGGTGGAAACAAGGTGAGAATACTAGTGCAGACCTCTTCTGCTGTATGTCAGTTGTGTCATTATTGGCACTTGATCTAGTGGTATGCATTTGTTTAATGAAGCATGGTTGCTTTAACCTTCTAGACTGTCCCTCCCTGAGAAGCATCAGCTCTCTCCTAGAAATTGAGTCATGACACAGTAACCTGCCAGTTATTATTGTAATAATAACTGTCCCCCCTCAGCAAAGAGTAATTTGATGATCTTGTGTAACTAACTGTACATGTAACTCTTCACACGAATTGTTAACCCATTGCTAGAATATACTAAACATTGGTTTATTGGAAAATGCTGAAGAAATACAGTCCTAGACTTCTAAATTTGGTTTTCTTCCACTTATCCCTTACATGACTGGATTTACTAGACAAATAAGGTCTCAAAGTCTAATAGTGAAAGCCGCAATTTTCTTAGCAAAGTCTGAACCTAAAATGTGAGCTTCCTGATGAGGAATGAGCTTCCTGGCTTAATGTTACCTTGCAAATATTAGCCTTGAAAAATATGTGATTTACATTAGTTAGTCTGAAAAATTACATGTATAACTAGAAGTTGGGACCTCAGTAGCTTGGCATTAAGTAAGTACAGAGAAATAGCCATGTACACTTAACATATACTATAAAGGTTGCTTTATGTTAACTTCAGAGGCTTACTGCAAACATCAAAATCAATAAGAGATTTAGTCTGACTGAAGCAAAGATGTGTTTGAGGCAAAGCATTGTTATATTTCAGAAGTTCTTTTCCTTCCCTTTCTTGAAATTTTGCTAATCAGAAGGTCACTACTACTTTTATAGCTAAATTTTATTAGTGCTTCATTCCAAAACAGATGTTTGTCCCTCTGAAAGAGGAAATTAGAAAAACTTTATTTAATACTTTGTTTCTATGCTCTGGCAAGTCATGTATCTTCTAGCTTGACTATTAACATAAATCAAAAGATCTTGTGAACACAATAGACTATCTAGGAATTGCTAGTGCTATGGGGATATGGGCTTGAAAGTAATGCAAATGTTCAGATATTTGCCTACCTTTCCTTGTAATCCAGATATAGACAGAGAGATTACAAAATGTAAAAATGTATGTAAGTGGTTGACCACTCTCTGTGCACCTTTCTGAGTTGAATGCATTTTCTAACCAGCTTTTTAAATAAAGTCTTTGTGATACATGAATGATACTGCTTGTGGTTGTGATGAAAGCTCGGTGTGACAAAAACTTCAAAGGCAATTATTCAGTGTGAATTTCTCTGATTTGAACATGGGTGATAACCTTTGTCTAAAACACCAGAATGGAACACTTGTATTGTTAAACACTTGTGCTGCACTGACCTTTCTCAGGATTGTTTGCAGTTGGATATTTCAACACACCATACCTGCAACTATATTGACTAGAGTATTTTGCCTGTCAGGATTAAGTTAATGTTGTTATCTTTGGCTGTAATGGGTTTTGAGCCTGCTGATGCCTGCCTGCAAATGCAACTGTAAATTACTTTACAGTAAGCCATGATGATTTGTTAAGACTCTTGATAGGTACTTTAGTCAGATTTAGTGTAAAATATAAGGTGAAAAAGTTTTTGTGCACTGAGGTTCTGCATTGCAGTTGATGTTTTCAGAACCTTACCTCTGATACACATAAGAAATTTCACTAATTTCCTGGAAATTTCAGCACTCTTCAGAGGATGAACAAAGTAGGAAAAGAATATAGAAGAAATAAACGGTTATGTGATTTCAGTGGTTCCATTTATTTTTAAAATTACTAGGAACTTATAGGTTTCATGCAAAAATATTTCTATCCTTGTAACCGAGACCAGTTGCATGGATAATTGGCACATTCTCTTCAAACACTTACAGCAAGACCTACCTCAGGTTTCTTCTTCCAAACCATACAGGGGAGACAAGAAAGCAGGCTGGACACAGAGAAGCTTACAACTCTGCTGTCCTGTGGCTGATGTACCAGCTGTGCCTCCTGCCCAACCATGAAAGCAAAACTCTTGTACAAATTCCTATCATTTGCATTTTACTTAGTGCAGTACTCTTTTTCTGGTTTTGACAAATGCAATCTTACCTTGTTTATATTTGTTCAGGACACTCTGTAAGAATTGCTTTGTTAGGAAGATATTAATTTACGGTTCTTGTGCCTTTCAGCTATTGCCCTTTGCCTATCACACCAAACATCAAGCTCACAGTTTCCAATCTGAGTGGCTATTGGAACCTATCTACATCTTACTTGTCATCATGTCGAAGTCAATGGGGGATGAGCCAAAATGAGTACTGGATTACAGCAGTCAGTGTCATCCTAGAGGTCTGGGAGGACACATTTGTCCTCATCAGGGTGATGCATTGGGAAACACTGGGAGAGGAAAGAGAAGCAATACTCTGTAATCTCCTTCCAAAAAATCACCCCTTGATGTTGATTATGGCAAACATGAAAATATATTTAAACTCAAAGGCAAATTACCCCTGGTTGAGAAAAAAATAATGCATTTAAAAGAGATAACTAAGAAATACAAAAAAAAGGTCTTTGCAAAGAATGAAAAACTAAAATGTAAAACTGTCATGAAATAAAGATTCAAACTAATTTAGTTAAAGACTACTAAAAATTTCATTTCTGCTTTTTTCATTTACTTAGAACTTCAATATATCTCATATGTAAAATTACATATTATACGCAATTATGTTGTAGTTTATATTAAGCTATTAATGCCAAGTTTCCTGAATGAAAACATTATTTTAAAGAAATTTTGGATTTTGTTTGGGGCAAATACAGTTGCTACCTTTTATGTAAAATGGATAGTTTATAATTAATCTTTTTTACATGGAAGGCACTACACTGGAATTCTTTGGACTGGATTCACAATTTCTTTGCCAGTGGTAACCATTTAATCTCAGTGATAGGACAGGAAAATATGTTCCCATCAGAGCAGCTGTGGTATCAATCAACCGAACAGAATTCAGCTTTTATTCTGCTTCCAGAATTCTATGGACCACGGCTATTGGATTCAGCTCATCTGCATTTAAACATCTGCATTATAGGTATTATATCTGGCTAGTTTTCTAGACTTATAAGAGCTACCACTTAAGATGATTGTCCCTTGCTACAGAATATAACTGGAGTCTAATGATTAGCTTAGATGTAGAACTTTAAGATGAGTTCAGGTGAATGCTACATGTTATAAGCAAATCCTGCACCAATGCCATTACCTTTTCTTTGTTTTTGTAAGTCATTGGTTCCAAAAAGCAGTAGAAGTTTAGGAGATTTCTATGTTTCACTAAAAAGACGTAAATAAACTTTCATGCTAACAGATGGCTATGGTGGAATCAGAATCAGAACTGAAGACAGGCTTCAGGACAAATGCAGGGACTTCAACCCACAGCCTACCAAATCCCCCCTCACATCCTGCCACAGCTAAGGAAGTATGAAGAGTTAAAACCATTAAAGTTCTCGACTCTGGCCAATGTGTAACTCACAAATGCATTCACAGATGTTTTTTATTTTCATTTTTTAAGAAAAGAGCAATTATATCATCAGATGGTTTATAACAAAAAAAAGAAAAATCATGAAAAAGACATCAGTGCTTATATATGGTATAGTATTGTACAAAAGGCAGATACTGCATATATCTCTACTAATAATTATCCACCCAAGGTTTACATTCTATTTGGAAAAACAAAATCAATGAAAAACACAGAGGGGAAGGAGAAGAGAGAACTGAAGTTCTAAATTCAGAAAGAAAAAAAGAATAAGGTAGCAGAACAACAACTGTCTCTTAACTGAGTGAACATTAGTCATGACTTGTCACACTTTGTCTTGCCAGTGTTTTATAAGCATCAGGGATAAGGTGAGTAATTCACATATTGCCACAAAAGTAGCAGCACGTTCTTGAATTTTATGGCCATCTCTTGAAGCCAAAATACTTGTAACTAGGTGTTTAAGGAAAGGCTCCTCTATCCATTCTTGTCATCTATAAATATTGAAGTGTCTGAGCTGGAATACTACGGGGCAGAATTTGCATGTAATACAAGTTGCAGCTACTATTTCCCTAATTCCACCTGGATACTTACAGGAGGGTCCATCAGATTGCAGTCAATGAAGGCTCTACAGTGGCTTTTCCTGGGGGAAGAGCAGGGTATGCTACTATAGACTTGCATGTTATGACCTAAATACTTTCGACTAGAAACACAATAATTTCCAATGCAAACATTTTTAAACAACATTTTTGAAAATACCTTTCTTCTGACTATAATTTACAGTAAAATAAATATGCACTATAAATTAAAGGAACTTTCAGAAAACTTATTAAAGGATTTTGAAGACAGATTTAGCAGAGTATTCAGCATATGTGCAAGGTACTGTACATTAAGGAAAGAAAAAAAATGAAGCAAATGGAAACTTTGGGGAGAAGGAGTATACAAAGCTCATTGTGATTATGAATTTTTACTCCAGCTCGCTGCACATCTTGCAACAAAAGCTGATTGTATTGTAATATTTTTAGAAACATCGTAACCACAGTTCTTCCTCCCTACCTGTAGAGCCAGCTCTTAGTCTCCATCTACTGCTGAACTTGTTTCACTGTTACTCACACCATTGTTAAAGTGCATGCTAAAAATTGTAGATTATTTCTGTTCACTGCACACTACATTGTTTTACCATGGATGATGTTTTATTTATAAGGAAAATAAATTGTCAGAGTTAAAAAACACAGTGCATTTTGTTCTAGGCAACACATTGCTTTTATCACACAAATAATTTATTGGTTCTGCTCCCAGACGAGTTCTGTGCTGACCTTTCCAGGTATACTGAATATTGGTGCATAATTCGTCTTGTTGGGAAAATGTATTTATTTTAGCCATTAATACATGCTGTCATAACCTTTCTGTTGAGGACCAGGTTTGTCGTTTTAATTCTGAGACATATTGTTATAGAGGGATGTACGGAAAACAAAACTTCCTATCTTACTGCCTTTATATTCCGAGGAAGAGAGACTGATTTGAATCTAAACCTATCATATAATTTCTAGTAATGGACTTGAGCCAAAACTAGAACTGCCCTAGTTCCTGGTAACAGGGCAGGCACAATCCTATTCCAGTTCAAAACGAGCCTCTGCAAATTGTCATCCCAAAATGGCAGACATATATTCAGAACAGCTCACTGCATTTTAGCAACACTGAATATGAGATTGAATAACCTTCAAACATTACTTCATAGCATCACCGTCTTAAGCAACCAGATCAGCCACCACACCAGCCCATCTCTAGGTGAATATTTGCTTTGCAAGTTTTATGAAAGAAGGGTCTGCAGGACTGTGTGTAGTAATAAAGCTGCATCAAGCCATTTTTATAATTTTAAAATAGAATGTGCATTTTAGCAACATAACACCACTGGACACTTATCCCATGAGGTAAAACTCAGCAGTTATATTACTAAATATCAATCATTTAGTATCTGGTGTTTAATTCTTGTAGTTTTCAAGTCCTTCTTCTATAGACTGCAAAAAATCTGGCCTTATGTTGGTGTTTACCCATTCAAGCAGTGTTGCTGAACTTATTATTTATTAGTTCAGGGTTCTTTTAAGGAGAGGGAGAAAAATATTCTGAAAGTAGAAGAATGCTCAGGGTTGGAAGATGAGCAAGGGCTTGGAAGTATTTTCCACTTCAATAGCTGCTCCAGGATTTTAACATCTCTTTGTGTTTCGGGGATTTCAATACACCTCCTGTTTAGACAGCTGCCTGAATACACGTTCATACGCATCAGAAGAGAAAACCCTCTCATGAAATGTGGCACCTTTAAAAAAGCCAAGACTATGAGTTGGAATGGGCCTACCTCTGCAATTCTTATCTATGCTGTGATTAATTTGGATACTTTCTGGCATTTACTGCTTGAGATTTAAAAAATGAACAATGTTTACATCTGTATGTACTCATGTTCAATTTTGTCAACTTATGATATAGATGTCAGGAAAAATAATTTCATCAAAATTTTTTATAATTATGATTTTTTTTATTGAAATGGAGATAAAAAATGATGCATTTCCCCCCCAAAAAAAACACAACAAAAGATGTGAAAATGTTATCAGAAAGATCTTAGTGGCAGTATTTCTCCTGCTCTCTCTCTGGCCCATTTATTTAATATTTATTATTTAACAGTAATATTTAATTATTTATGTGAAGTGGAATAGCATCAACAAGAGAAGCTGGGGAAAAAAAAAACAACCTGACTTTGTAGTGCAGTGGTTATTATACTTGACCATGATGTGGAAGATGGAAAATGGAAGTGTGAGTTTATATTCCAGAACAGGGAAATCAAGACTTGAAGCTGGTGTATTCCTATCACGTATCAGAAGATAGAGCTATTCCATGGCATAGGCTCTTTAGCATTATTTTCCTTTCAAACTTTTCAGAGGATGTTAGTACAATTCACTGCTGCAATTTTTTAAAATCAAAATGGCATGTCAATATAGAGAGTGGAGATAATTCCCTTTGGCCTGGAACATCAACTAAGGTGTCTCAATAGGCAGCTGTAGGCATCTCAGCGAGGTGGTACAGAGCATTTACTTTTGATATAAACATTTCCTATCCAATCAATTGAGAATTTTAGCTGCTTTCAAAGGGCAGTAGGGAAAGCCTATGGACTGTACTAGGAGATGACTTGAGTTAATGTGCAGAAAACGCAGAGATATCCTTGAATATTGGCTCCATTCTAGAGCAGGTACCTCAGATCTGCAAGACCTAGAATTAAGATTTCTGTTGTTTCCAGCTTCTCAGTGTATGGACATTAAGAAAGAAAGATGCTAAAGGGGGTACAGACCTTGGCATTTACCTTCTGTCCAGTTGCTTCTCTGGCCTATAGGGATACAAAATCCATACCACAAACTTTCTGGTAGGATAGGCTGGCCTGGGAAAATGGGACAAAAAGAGAAAAAAGAGAAGAAAAAAAGAATACGTCATCCCCCAATTACTGCTGAGACAGCCAGCAAAAGGAACTCTGCAATCTGAAATGGTTTCTAGTACAGTTTGTGCCTTAGACTAACATCATCCAACCTTGGCAGCTGCAGTATCTAGAAACGCACAGTTCAACCCCCTCCTCATTCCCATCCCTACCATAGGCCCCTGTGCTCCTTTTCAAGGGAAGAACTGTTTGCCTTTTCACACCACCACCAGCAGCTGTTAACAAGAAATCTATCCCCTCCTGTACCTGTCGGCATGGGTGGCTGGTACAGCAAAGAGAAGAGAGTATCAGGAGATGAGGTGAATAGCTGCATCCGTTCCATGCAAGCCAGCTGCTGCTCTCGATGGGAGGGTGGAAGAGGGAAAAGGAGAGAAGCACTGGGAGAAAACCAGTGCTGGTATCTCAGGATGCTGAGTTTAGTCCAGGCCCTTCTCCCTGCTGGGGTGGGTGTAGAAGGGTTGGTAGAGGGAAGACCAGTCTGCTGAAAGGCTATCAGGCTAAAGAAATTTTTCAGTCATTCTGGCAGTGCTGCCTACTGGAACAACCCTCCCTGTCTCCAGAAAGATGAAGCACATAGGGGATAGGAGATTCTTGTGAGCTAGACTGAGCTTCTGGTGAAGTGTGCTGTGTTAGGCAAGCAGAGACTAGAGCCCAAGCCCTGCCCTCTAGCACAGGAATACCTAGGAGCTGGGCTCTGCAAGCTTCACAATCTCCATTCATCTCTAGAAATCAGGATGTTCAGTACTCTTCTGATCCCTCATCAGCCTCTTAGTGCTTCATGGTCATGACATAACCTGACCTGAAATTATTCATGCTTGAAGTGTGGATGTGCACATGTGTCTTGTTTGTTTGTTCAGCAATAGGACCTCTGTTTCCATGCAATACACAGTTAAGAAGGCACACTTTTTTCCAGTTGCATCCAGCATCCCCTACATTTGTTTGAAAATAAGATTTACCTCATTCCTTTCTTTAGTTCCATGACTGTTGTTCATGATTCTCTGTTCCCCATTGCCCCTTCTGATGCCTTGTGTGTAAATATTTTTTTTCCTGAAGGCTTTAAAAACAATCTTATAAACTTAAATGAGGTATCTTTTTTAATATTTCAACGGGAATAAGTATAGAATAATCTTGATAATTTGTCTTATTTTATTCTGTGTGGTTAATTTTATTTTTTCAAAATCAAAATTTCACTGTTATTTTCCAATTTTTCTAAGTTGCTTTATTTTAAATCTTCATCATGAATTATCATAATTCTCAGAGGGCTGTCTCCCCTGCCCCCCTTCTAAAATCGGTTTTCCTGAGTCTTTGTCTTGCTTGAGGTTAGATGGGCTTTGAAAAGAGTGTATCAAATCAGACCAGTTTTAGCATACCATTGCATTTAAGAAATTCAGTGCAGCTGCTTTGAATCACCCCTAGAAGACACTTGCCTCCCTCCATTGACTACAGGTCATTTAGGTCTCTACATTTCATGAATTTGAATTGTAACCTTAGTTAGATGTCTAAAGTAAGCTAAAGTTGCTAGTCTATGTACGCCTTAATTGACAAATGATTTGAAGTTGGTGTATTCACTTGTAGGAACAGGCCCAGTCAAGATGAGGGTATATATTTGTTTGAATTTGACCACAGAATGAGGACATGCTCTAATTATAATGTTCACACAGCTGCTATGCTTCAAAACAATTCCGGGCCCCAATCTTGAAAAAAAGATTTGTTGTGAGGTACTCTTTGGCCTTGCAGATTTTTATTGACTTCAACGGGCCTACAAGTATGTATTGGTGCCAAGCATTGCAGCTGCAATAATTAATTAAGATTGAGCTGTGTAAGAGCGGGAAAAGGTGTAGTCTTTCCAAATCTTTTAATCCAGAGCTGCTTTGCTGTCATGTAAAGATCTAAAGCTTTATAACATGTGAACATCATGATCTTCATGACTATTATTTTGATGGTCAGCACGCTATGTACCCTATGGTAATTGTGCCTAAATGCCATGATAATGTTAATTCATCGTTGAAAGTTTATAACTCCATTACTTATTACCATTTTTAAGTATGTACACAGTGATGGCTTGTACTTGAATATATGCAGCTTGTGCAAAATACTTGATTAATTCCCTAGTTATTTTTTGAAAAACTGGGCATTCTTTTTGGTCTCTAACATTCTCAGGCTGTATGAAGGTGTTAGGACATAAAATATTGTTTTGGAGAACCACCTGAGAACCCGCTTCTACCCTCCTCTTCACTCATTATTTTTCAATATTTTTTTTCCCTGCAGCTCTTCTTCTCATATGACATTTATCTCAACTACTTCCATAGTCACTTGTCAACATCCTTTCATACCATTGTCCTATTCTTGGACCAGCAGTGCTAGAAATACCGGCTGTGTAATAAAATTTCACTCCCCCTTGTGGGAAAAGGGGGATAGGAAGCAGCAACAGGCAGAGATTCCTCTGAGAAGCAGGTAGACTGAAAATATTACTGGGTGTTTGCTGTTAGCAAAATGGAAGATACCAGATTTGCAGTTTGTCTTCTAGACCCCACCATAAGGGCTAAGAACACATTTCCAAATTGAAAGCTGACACTCCAGAACACATGTTAGTAACAAGAGTTAAATTCCATGGCCAAGGAATCACTCAGTCTTGCTGATACATCTGCCTTGTTAGTAATAAATCTTCAGGAGTCATTATCTAAATCTGCTCCCAGCTACATCCCCTGTGGTTAAAGTTCCTTTACTTCTTACAGGCTTGGCCAGAACAAGTCTGATCAGGACATGGGCAAGAAAATTTCAAGAGAAATTCAGGATACTTGAAGACATCTCTTTTTTGTAAAACAGCACTGAAGCTGTGTCAGCTGGAGTGGTAGAAAAGCATATCCTGCTGCTGGAGAGGGTAGTTTTTCAGGCTGCATGCTAAACTGCTGTATTATTTAATCTCGATCTTTATATGCTTGTAGCATGAGGAACATAAAATGTGTTCTCCCATCGTACTAGGCAAGTATAAAGCAATATCACTGATCTTACCCTGAATGGCTTGCAAACTGAATTAAGGATGAGCCTTAAGAGATTGATATAGAAAAACATACAAGTAAGGGGAATGATAGGACAATAAAAGCAACGGCAATTTCAAAATTATTTCAGAACTTCAGAGCTCCATCTATTTAAATACCTTTTATTTTTCTTTTTTTTTCTTGGCTCTGTTTGACTATGAGGGACTGTACAAATGGTATTCAAACAGATTCTTCTGTGTAACATCTAAATCTTTTTGGCATTCCATCAGAACGAAAAACATTACAGAAGTACAATATTATTAAGATGAATTTTTTTAGCTTAACACATACGTTATTCCTATTACAGCATCTGGAAAGAGGAGATCTGCCAGGTAGTTTAGCAAGTGTAAATTACAGTTGACAAGGATAATTGATACTCCTGGTCTGTCTTTTCTCTGTGGTCAACTGGGAGTTTTGGGGCTACACAAGTTTTTAAACATCCTTCAGCTAAATTGAAAATCCAAATGTAGAACGCTGCACTAAGAGCAGTACATGGATTTGAGGAAATTCCTGAAAGAAAATTCCAGAGTTGGTGAATATGTTATAATGTCCTATAGTTGTATTGTATCTGTACCTCTTTGAGATAGAGCATTTTTCTTTTAAGGTACAATAAGCACCGTGCCTGAGAATTATGGAATAATATTGCATACATAAAGCATAGCAACATTTCATGGCCCACTTGTCAGGGAAGTGGAAAGCAAGCAGTGAAATGGCATTTATGAGCTTGCGTACTCTAAATCTTACCTCACTGAAAGAATTTTCCAGGACTGCTTGTGAATGCGTGATGATGTCATACATAGGAACTCTAGTGTTTTGTCTGTAAAAATGGTCTTGCGGACTTGTACCTAGGGCTATCCTTCCATATTTTAATGGTATGGCATGGTCATGGTATATATGACCTGAGGGCAAGACTCAGGCCTCGGGTCATATACAAAGAGAGAGGCTTGCAACCCCCAACCAGGTGCTCGACCTCTGCAAATTATCACAGGAGTTAAGAGAGACAACTGCGTTAAGTGCTGGTTTTGGCTGGGTTTTATGGATCATTTTTCTCAGGTATCTAACTTCCATTCATTAAGTGGAAAGCTTAGGTACCTATTCTGGGTTTTAGATTCTTATCTCAGAGACCCATTTGTAAATCCTCAGGTCTTTTATGCTCTATTGCCCTGTATTGTCCAGAACTCTAATAATTCCTTTTGGCATATGAAAGCAAAGGAAATTTTGAATTTCTTGGTTTTATACATATATTTTTTATATATATATATGTTATACTGTATTTTCTTATTTTTTGAAAGAGAATACTGGAGAATAATTTCCTTTATAACTCATCTGCCAGGACATCAATTGAAGAGTTTGCAAATTTCCTGAAAAGAATTGATGACATTTACAAGTAAGGCAAAGAATAAAGATGATTGTTTGAGTCTTGGGTTCGTGAAACACTTTTAATGCTCACAGAAAATCCTCTTAGCTGACTTTCAAAAATGGTACCTTTTAAAGACTCTTTGCACCTTCTCCTAATGATTTGAGATAGAAATATTTTAGCACTTTTTTAAGTGCTTGCTTGGTCATACATGAAGCAGTGATGGAGTTTCTTTAAGAAACAAGTTCACTGTATATAAAGAAAGTTGCAAAATTAAAAGGGCATGTTCTGCTCTTCCTTCTCTTGGGAGACATCTGCTGAGACTTTGATCTTAGCCATGTTGCCCTATCACTTGACATAACATCAGTATTTTGCATTGCATTTTGAAGGATTTATAGAAGGACATAAATAATGATTTTTTAAGAGCCTTTGTCAGTTTTAATATACATAGTACCATTTAAAAAATCTAATCCAATTAGCTGATCTAGAGATTGCTTCTCTGATATTCAGAGCTGTTTCTCTGGATATTTAAATCAACCAAAATGTAGTCTCAGGACTGTTTTTCAGTTACCTAATTTTCATACTATCCTGATTGCAGCTAGAGTCTAGGAAGACTGTGAAGTTATATTAAACTTATTGTTGATAAGATTTAAAATAGAAGATGGATCTGCTACTTCAGTTGTGTTTTTACATTGTAAAAGCCAGCAGTGCAAAAAAAATGAACCAGCATGAAAAACCACTGAACGCTTTATATGTAACCTGTATGAACAAAACTTTTCCCACAAAAACTGCATTCTTCAGCTGCGTGGGCAAATTGTAGTCTTCGGTCTATTTAGGAGAAGCTTTAGGTCTTAGGAAGACTACTCTGCTTCTGGAACCTTATATAAAAGATGTGTGAGGGTATACTACAGACACCTTGGAAAAGTCCCGAGTTATCTAGAGGAGGATTTCCAGAAGAGCTCATCATTGGCCTGATTTTCCTCTTAGTGATTTCAGAGGCAGGACAGTTTAACTGGAGCAAGTGAGTTAGAAAATCCCACCTTTTTCTTTTTATTTTAATAGGGCAAAAGCAACCAACATTTTGATGGTGTCTGGAAATCCAGAGGCATTCGAGCACTTCAGGGATGTGGTGATGTGATTTCAGTTAAAACAAATTTCTCACCAAGGACACTGTTGTGAACTGAAGCCAAGTCTAGTTTCCAAAAGGTGCTATTGCATAATTTGGCATAGTATGGAAGCACAGCAGTCCACTCTCACTGCGGCAAAGACACAAAGTGTAGCAACAAGGTCTCTATTTGAAAGAAACCACCGCAGTGTTAGGTTCAGGCAGATGTACGGGAAAAGTCAACGTGCCTGGTCATTATTTTCTTGGATACCATTTCATGATCCTCTCAAACATGTGTTTGATGTACCTGAGATGTAAAAGTCAATATTAATTGATTTCTTTATGTCTCTGCTACGCAAAACACTGTCCCCGTGACCTTTACTGAATATGGAAAATTACAAGTCAGAGCTCTTGTGGACCCCTTCTGATCCAACCTCCGGAAAATCAGAAATATAGCCACCTTGACAATTATTGACTAAAGAATTTTTGCCTCATTTAAATTGATGACTAAGAAAAATCTCTGCTTTTCAAACAGAACACACAGAGCTCTGCTTTCATTAAATTCAAATTCCATGTTTTTGATAAATATCCTGAAACTCTTGGGGTATTTTGTTTCAAAATTTTGAAGACCAGCAGTCTGCTTTTCACATTCTGGAGGAACTGGGAAAATGGTGTCCTCTCTAGTTATTGCCGAGTGTCAGCTTTGTCTTCTGGGACAGCTTGAAAGAGGTAAAATACGTCACAGAAGGATTTGCTATCCAGCTTGAAGATTCTGGTGGCAGGCTATATGTATAAGATGACCACTTGTCACAGGTTTATTAGTACTTGATAATGATCCCTTGTGTCAGCCCATCACTACATACAAAGCTAGAGCGGAAGCATGTCAGGAATCTGTTGCAGACACATTTCCATTATTAATTTCTTGAAAGACTTCCCTGTCTTGCAATTTATACCTGAATGAATGCTAAATATGGCAATGCCATCACTATAATGCCCTAAGCAAAGATCTACTTCAAATCTCACCACGTTGTGGTGGTACAGAAGATTGACACCAACAGAACGGGGCAAATTTTTGGCCTGAATGGTGAAGTGAGAGGGTTTATTGTTTCTTTCTTTATTTATTTTATTTTTCAATTTCTTTTTGTTTTTCTTTTTTTGTTTTTCACTTCTTTTGAAGACAGGCTAGAGTTATTTGAGTCCAGCAAGATGCTCAGGAAATCTTGAGACCTGCACACCAAGCATATACTTCTCCACTTCAACTGTAACACTGGTCCTGAGCAGTCAGAGATGCTAGTACAAATTAGTGTTGGCATAAATTAATTTGGTTCTGGACTGTGATGTTTAGTGTGGTTTTACGTCTCATCTCTTTCCTGGAATAAATAGTGCCTGTTTTCAGAGAAAGGAGAACCTGTGTGTGACATGAGCAGTGACTTCAAGCTTTTGTAGAAAGCCTCTACAGAAGCTGACTAAAGGGTTGTGAACAATATATGCACTTGTTAAGCCTAATTTGCAAATATTTGCCATATCAGGCATCGAAATCTCTTCCTACATTGTGCTTTTTGTACAGATGAAAATTAAAGTAGTAAATTTTTTCAATGAAGAGTAAAAGGAGCAGTATCTCTGCATATAATGCATTTAAATACCAATTGTCTGCTGCTTTTCACCAACATAACATTGTTGTCTTTTAATCACTCTATTTGATATTTGATATGTAGCAGTAAAATGTTTATATTGCAAATTGTACAGTAAACCTTCAGTTTAGGAGCAAATTAATAGTCTGGAACCGTGAGAATCTGACTATATCTGAATATTGATGATCTCACTTTCCGAGTCTCTCTGGGACTGGGGGTGCGAGCTGTTGATCATTGCTTCTCACTGATAAGCAAAATATTTCCAGAGCGTGAAGAATTCTGTGGTGTGTGAGAAGGATAAACCATAATCTGCATCAACACACTAACTTCTCCTCTGCCATTTGCATTGAAAATCAGGTAGAAGTTATGCTAAGCTCTCTATTATAGCCTCATGTATGTGAAAGGTCTTCCCCTTCATTTGAATAAGGCCTCTTATGCATGTGAAAAAAGCACATTTAAAAGGAACGTTCCTTTAATTAGGGTGGCATTTAGAAGCAGAATCCTTAAATGTTCACTTTTTGTGATGCTAAATTGTGGAGTATTTTCAAATATGTTGTAGCAGTCATTTTCATTAACCATTTTTATTTTTATTTATTTTTAAAAGGAAATTACATGCTCTACAATGTGAAGTGAAGGAGTAGATTAATATGACTAGCTAGATTAAGGAAAATTTAAATCAGAGTGTTTGATGAAATGTAGGAAAATGTTTAAATATAGGATTAGACTTACAATATAGAAAGCAGTCAAGGAGATCAAAAGAACTCTGTTCAGAAAGTCCTATTAAAAAGAGAGGAAAAAATCTATTGAGTGAATTCTTATAGCTAAATGATTAAAGTGTTTTTAATATATTACATTCAATCTGACTTTAAAATAAAAATAAACAGTATAGAGTGTGCACAAAGTAGAGACTGTATTCATTTTTTTTATAAAGACGAAGTGACTGGGCCTATATGAAACTGTCATAAAACATATATATGAGACTATGGAATTTAACTTAAAAGGAGTTCCCTGGAGAATAATTTTAAATCTGGCATGCAGCTTTATGGAGGCAGAAGTTAACTGATTGGCATCTGTATGAATATGGATTTCTTTAAATCCATATTTGATTTTCTACCCCTTAAAAAAATCAAATGTAACCTAATAACTACATCTTAAGCAAACCTTTGGAAGAACATGCTTAATCCTCTAGGGAGTCAATAGAAATGCCTCTAACTTTGGTATCATACAACTAACCAAGATCATAGGAGAGACTTCCACAGCTGTCAGTGTCTTCTGTATCTCAGCAGTCTAGGTTTGTTTTGTTTTGTTTTGTTTTTCAATTAATATTAGACTGGGTTCTTGAATCATGGTTAATATTCAGTGTTGACAGGACTCTGCATGCTTCTTTTATCCCCCCATTGGAAAACTTTACAAGAAATGCACAGTGAACAATTTGGATTGCAATGTGCCATTCACATTAAACTGAAGTTTCTTCCTATTTTTTAGCAATCTGAGACTTTAGTATTTTTTATTATATAGAATAAACAAATAGTGGGCACATAAATATTGTACAGCTGTATGCGCAGTGTAACTCACCTGTAAAATGCACTTCCCATTCTACTGATCTACTTTTGGTTTAGTGCTTTAAAAAGCAAAAACAAAAAAGAAGCTTTAATTTAGTGTACAGCCCCTTAATGCTCAACTGAACCACAGGATTCTTTCTGAATTGATTCCCTAGTCCTTCATTTATTCAAATAAATATCATTACAGCAGTGATGAATTTCAATCAAAATGCATACAAATTTGTATTTCAAAGTCCTATTTTAATTTGGCATGATTATTCAATATTAGAGGCAGACTTCTTACTTTTCCTAGTTTCCTCTATCTCCAGGTGTGTTTGCTACAATTGAAAAGGAAAAAGGGGTCATTTCGTTATGGTCCTCCTTCCCATCAGTCCTTCCCCATGACATTTACAGCCATGCTTTCCAGATACCATCTACAGCAAAACACAGTAAAACTGTTGATAGTTTGACTACTGGTGTGTGGAATGGACAGCTTTTCCAGTTGCATATTAGAAGTAACTCTGCTCACAGGGCAAACAGATGATAATTTGTTCTAATTAATCAACAGTAAATGGGATACATTCATCCCTTAGTTCAATAACTACAAAATTTGGGATAGAATAATTTCCCAAATACATATATATTTTGAGAATATTCTTGAAGTAAATGGGTGGTTCCAGGCTTCCATTTTTATCTAATGAATTTCAAGAAGGATTAATTTATTGCTTCTTCTTGCTATAGCATCACAAACGCATGGTCAGACGGTCAGTTGACTAGTTTATTAGTGCATACTGACGGTACTCAAGGGCTGCATTCAGAACCTGGGATATCCTGTAATCAGAACTGGAGACCCTTCCATCAGTAAAATTTCCAGTTATTCCTACAACAGCTTTAGTTCCACAGATAGGAGTGAACGGTGAGAATGCCTGTATGTAGAGCTACCAGTACTTTAATTTCTGTGCCCTTTGGTACTGCTGTGAGCACAGCTTGGCAATGCAGCTACAAGCTAACAGCTGGCAGTTGCTACTATGCAGCAGAATGGGAGACGCTGCCTGCAAGGGAAAGAGAAGGAGCAGCAGAAAAAGCGGGAAGGAGGGAAAAAGTCCTGGAGGCCCAGTGGTTAAAAGGAGCATAGTCAGGAGCTCAAGAGTGGAAGAAACAGACGGAAAAAATCTAGCATCGGCTTCTCAAAAACATCATTTGAAATAATGGAAGACAGCATAAATTAAAATAGTGAGCAGGGAAAAAATGTCAGCAGAGAAGACTGCGCACCTAGTAAGCCTGAAAGAATAGGTGGCCACACAAATTTCTGAAGAAGCCACCAGCCTCTTGGTTTGCAGTAAGTAAACGTGATCCATCTCTTTTTTACCAGCTGTCTCTTTCTGGTTGAAGCCCAAAGGCTGGCTTACTCTTTACTTCTACTTCTCATGCTTCACTACTCACTTGATCACTTTCTTTTGCACATCTACAGAACTTTTGCTTTGCTCTTTCCATCTTGGCAGTTGGGAAGAGACTCATGATTCAGGGTTTTATTCATTCCCTCCTGCAATGAGACAAAGTGTAAAAATCAGCATTGATGTTGAATGTATTTGGCATCTAACTACAATCAGACAGATCTGATCTGAACATGACATACGAGCACTCTATTGACTTCAAGCAGTCTTGTGAGTAACTTCCTAGCTTTCCATATTGACGAGCATTCTTAAAAAGTGTGTTTAATCAATCTTTTTTTTTTTTCTCTACTCTCATATAGCACTGGGGAGAGGTGTTGATATCATGATATGCAGTAAATATTTTAATGAAAGTAAAGAAGATAGTAATTAGTAGAACTAGAAATTGGAAAGATGCTGCTAGGTACCCAGGGATCAGGCCTGGGACAGAATGTTTTCACACTGACATTAATGACCTAGGACAAAAAAGAGGGTACTGAGGAAATTAAATGATAATTCAAAGCAATATTGAAATATCATCTAAGAAGAATCAGACGACCTCAAAGACAGACAGAGCAGAAATGGGATGACAATTGAAATTTGACTATGGATTTTTTTCTGTACAAATGCGTTCATTTGATATATCAGACAAGTTATTTCTGGACAAAATAGATGATTACAATTACGCATTTTGAAGACGAATTACACCAATAAAATGCAGAGGACTACTGCAGTAATCAGGAGAATGGAAAGGATGACTAATGAAGAGTTAAAGGAATGGGGTTGCTTGTCTTAGCAAAATAAGGGGTACGAAGATATAAAAATGTACTGCTGCTGTCCATAGGTGCACCAGGAGAAGGATGGAAGAGCACAAGATAGACTGTAAAAAAGATCATAGAATCATAGAAAGATGAATTAGATGAGTTTAAATACAGTTTTTGTCAAAGAACTGCAGGGCCGTGAACAAGATTGGGACATTAACAAGATTAGGAAAAAATAGGAAGTATTTTAATTACCATAGGGTAACCAGTGGAAGAGAACTGGGCTTGATCAACTAAAAGTCCTTTCACGCCCCCTTCTTTTGCTAAGAGGCATTTATCCTAGATTAATTTACACATCGTTAATTAATTTACTTAAACATTCTGGCCCTTATCGCACTACAGTGGGATTTTGTGAGTTTATGTACATAAACTTAATGGCAGATGCCACAAGCAAGTACCTGTTGTCAGTTTATGAGATCTGTGTACTATGAGAGTTCATTTGTACGCAGCAAAAAAGCGTGTGCAGCTGAATCACACAATAGATGACTTCCACGTGAATCTTCACAGTCTGCAAGGTAATTTTGTCTACTTTCGTCTCACAGTGTGTTAACATTGCTGACATGGCAAATTACTCCTGACTAGAGAGGATGCGTTGAATTCACACTTGTGGTAGATTACAAAGAAATTTTCCATGTAAATGTGTCCTGAAGTTACAGGGAATCTAACTGCATGCTGCGAAAGTGAAGGGAGCTATCTCCCCAGGAAGACCTCCTATTACAAGAAAGAGGACTCCATTGAGGAAATAATGCTGGCATACCTGACACTTTAAGACCTGACTTCCTAAACGCTGCCTTCCCTTTACAGAGAAGTCCTAGTTAGGAAACTTCAATCCTGGTGTTCAACAAGTAAAACTTAAAAATTTATAGCCTGATTCACTTTTCTATTAGATCAGTATGAAACAGGGGTCACAACATGGTATAGCCCTTCTAATTCAAACAGTAGATATCTTATGCAGCTAATGAGCTTTCGGAAAAATTTGATAAAAACACTGAATCTTAAAACTATGAAGGTGATTCATAAAAGTTGATCAAAACATTTTCCATTGTCCCATTGTAAAAGTCACAGGGTCATTCTACAAAGTTATCGGTTAACAGATGTAGAATGAATGAAAGCATGTCTTAATAATTTCAGGAGCCTCATTTTGAATGACACTTCTGAGTTGTAATAATAACGCATGGAAAACGCTCTTCCCTATCCACCACACTTAGCCCAGCAGGGTGGAGCACGCAGGTAAGAAAGAAATTCTTCAAAGGAAACATTGGCTCTCAGGAGGTGTATATGTTAGCTGAGTTCATGTACAAATCCTGAACTCTACCTGCCTATAAAGTAAACAAAAACATGTTAATTTTAAACAAAACTACATTTATCCATATCCCCTCAAGTGTAAATATGTGTTAAAACATCTCTAAAAATAGAGTTCAAAGACAAATGCCTTTCCTATGGGGATCAATGAGAGAGAATTTCTTTTCATCTCAGTAAAACCTCAATTCAAAAGGAAGACTGCAGCCTTTGGGGAAATACCTAAAAACAGTGTTAAGATGTTTCAAAAACTCTTTTCCACAGTTTTGAAACAAGCTCACCTGAGTCTGAATTTCTGAGGTACGACAGATCTTGTTAAGTAATTTTAAAAACAAAACCAGAAGTAACAATACAAAACCAGCAAAACTCTCAGATGTCTTCTTCCTTTCTCTGTCTAAAAGCAAATATATGCCTTCAGCCTTATTTTACTTCAAAAAATAAAGTTCTATTAGGGAACAAACCCCGCTGTTCAAGACACTGTCTGAAGCTGGTATGAAAAGCTTCAGCATACCGCTTGCGCTCTTGGAAAAGTTCCTCCATGAAGTCAAATCTCCTCCCCTGCATCTAGACAAAGAACTAAAAGTAATGTAATGAACACAGTCATTGTACCCCAAAATCACAGACATCCTCACTGCTAGAAGCAGTTTAAATCTCATGCTTATCTGGCATTAGAGTTAAACCCTGATGAGGCAGACCCAGGCTTAGAGCTAGTACCAAGCCTCCGTGTGTGTCCTCTGTATAGACCGGCTATTCTAGACTCTAGAAAACACTTATGTTAACTGGCGAATAATTGCCATTGATAAGTATGGGTTACAGCAAATGTTGCCTATGTATCCTCCATTCATTAGCTCCCAAGAACATAACTTCATGAGAGAAATTTTCATCATAACTACTAAATAAGTTCAGTTCTATATATGAATACTTTCTAGACAGTACCAAACAATTTTGCATTGTACATACCTGTAGGTCACCCTTACGAGGTCCTTAGCACTTTACTGAAACCTAAGGTCAATTTCTTCAACCCATTATATCACTGATTTTTAATGTAAATGGGATGCTTCCTATTTTTACAGTAGACTTTGTGACCTGTCATTGCAGACTGGCTTTCTGTTATACCAGGCACAGAGTAAACATGGAACAAATGCATGATCCCTGTTTCGAACAGCTTCCAAGCTAAGTAACTCTAACATGTATACTTCAGTTTGAACATACAACCTCCCAGAAAAAAAATAAAAAAAGAACCAATGCTATTTGTTTGGACTTACGCAAGATCTGTGTCATCATATTCCAGCTCATTTTTTGTTTATTTGTTTACCTTTAACAGTACCTCTTTGTCATCCTCTTTCATATACTAGCTGTCTGACAAACAGATTAATAAAGACTTAGGTTAATATGCTAGAAGAGTTTATAGTGTGTGGCACTCCGACTCATGTGAGACATTTCTGACTCATGAGAAATATTGTAATTGCAATTTAGACCCCAAATCTGCCTGCCTCTGGCTTGATATTCTCCAGGAGAACAAGATGAAAGACTTGTCTGTATGTGTGTGGGTTTATGGAAAAAAGTCTAGTTTCCAGGTAGCTACTTCTCTTCCAAAGTAAGCATAATCCATACAAAAAAAGTCTGGGTGCCTTTGTCTCCTACATTAAATTTAATGCTTCCAGCTCTTGGCGATTAGATGGTGTGCTTGCTCTCACTCTCTCTTCTAAAACCCATGAGCGAATGTCATAATATTCATATAAGCTTTTCCTAAATTACTTTTTAAAGTGAAATATATGGGGGGAAAAAAAGCAAGATTTCACACTAAAATTATCGAAGGTGAAAAAGAAGGAAATATGTATTCTCCTTAAATGTCTTTGATTAAAATGTAGACTTATTTTCTTTTGAAGAAGAGAGGAATTTGATTTTGATTTTAAGCCTCCTGAAGTGTCCATATGTGTATCTCAACTGTAAGATATGAAAATGAAATACAGGACAGAAGATCTAAAACAGAAAAGAATTTTAGAGCAAGATTATAATATTTCAAGAAGATATATATTCCAGTATTTTTAAGAAGAATATTTCATTTTCTATGAAAACAATTCATTGTACTTTTTCAAGACTTCAGCCTTTTAAATGGCTGAAATTTATTTAATGATTTAAGCTATTCAGTGCTTGATATAGGTAGAGACAATTTTTTCGCTTTACAGAAATATGCTGAAAGTGTAAAGGAGAAAATTGCCAGGACCTATAAAGCACATGGTTGATTTTAAGTATATGGAAGGAATTAAATGTGTGTGTATATGGAAAGGAAGTGAAAAAGAAAAGAAATGGTCCAGTATAGAGGATAACAGATGGTTCCATTTGATCAGAAAGCTGGCTAGTATTTCTTTGCAATCGCTTTTTGATAATTTCTAAGAATTATTTTCTTAGTTTATTTAGCTTGTGGATATTAATTTTCTGATTTTATACATCACTTACTGAGTGTTTGACTTAATTAAATGGTAAGATAAGACATCTGTTGAGTATCTTTGATATTTATAAATAACTAGACTTAGAATGAAGATACTAAATTAGAAGAAAAGAAAAATGTGATAAGAAGGCAATGCCACTTGTTAAATTTACTCTTTTCCGCTTCCCTGGGTGATATATCATGGAAAGGTTGTCTGAGCTGTCATTGTGGCATCACTAAGAGGATGTACACAACATCTTCCATTCAAATTACCTTTCAAATCAATCACCCTCATCAGGCTGCTATCTTCATCTGATGGCTGTAGGACAAATGTTTTGGCTTATAGGTAGGAAATGTTAGCATTTGAAAGAGCTCTGAGAAAGAAGGTTCAATGGTTAACTTTGATAAATTGTGTTAAGAAAGGACAGTAAATAATATGCTTGTTGAAATACTTCATGCAACTGTCTTGCAATTTCTGAAATAAAAAGGCTGCTCTATACTTCCCTCCCACCCCCACCCCCCACCCTGGCCCAAATTGAGTAAAAAATGTGTCCCTCTAAAACCTAGAACAAATACTTACTGGGTTTTAACAGAGATGTATTATTAAAAAATGCACTAACATGGCAGACCCATGTATTGGTTGTAGAACTGTCTTCTGAATCTTAAATTACTTGGTTTATCTGAAAGACTGTGAATTTTCCCACTAGTGTGCGCGTGTTTTTGTGTGTGTAGAAAAGCATGAAGCAAATAGCTCGGACCGCATGAAGGTTTGTGTTATGTTCCAGTCAGATTAAACTATAAATCAGAAGCCTGGGTATTTCAATAACATATTAAATAGTCCCTATGCCCTTAGTACTGCATAATTGTGAGTTAAATAACAGCTTCAAATATTTTCTGTGGTATTCTCATTTTTTATACAGTAGCTTTTTAAATATGATAAATGATACTCAGCTTCAAATGCATTGTAAATACTGCATGCATATTACCAATACACATTTTAGAATTTTCTAATCTTGCTTTAACACTTATGGTATTATCAATTACTTACACTATTTTAACATAATGTAACATTTCTTTAAAATGACATACAATTTATACTGGATGTCACTAGCTCCTAGACTACCTTGGCACATATTTATATATTTCAGCTACAATTTATCACTTTGTGAAATACACTTTGCGTAATTGAAAATAATGACACAAAAATCATCTACTCTTATACACTGGTAGTGTGATATACTATCCTGATAGCTTAGTGTACTATATGAAGTCAGTCTGCAGAGCCATGCCTTTGAAATATGATTTAAAACAGAATTTATAATGTCGCAGAATTACATAAAACTGTGTGAAATTGTGCAGATAATCATTTAAATCTCCCTACATGAAAAGATAATTGCTCCAGAAATTAACTGTACCTGGGGTTCATTCATTTGGTCATGGCTAGTTTCTTATATAGTGATGATTTGATATTAGAGCTAATTAAGATCAGGTCAGAGTTGCTGAAGGTCAGACATTAATGCACAGGATCATTGAAATGATAATTATAAACAGATTAGGAAGCTACGGTCTTTTATAAGGGGTTATTAGATAATTACTGTGAGAGTGTACGGCTTACTGTAATAATGGATTATCGACTACTTACAGCGTTTTAAGGGTGAGAGTATATTACTTCCTCAAGGACTAAGAGGAATAATGTTGTTGGAACTCAGGGCTCTGTAAATAAAATAGCACCAATTGCTTTTCAATTTTCTTCTAGAGAATATGTTCCCTGTTGGAATAAACTGTATCATTTTATCTCAATGAGACTTTAAATATTTGTGTAGCTGGGAAGGTCCTTTCTTTTTCTTTTCTCCCTTTTTGGAGAAGAAAGAAAATGAATTTTAAAACTAAATACTTTATTCTGTTTTAAATGCATAGCTAAGGCTGCCAGAAGCTTTACCAACAGCAATAGAATGGGAACAATAAACATTTTACAATGATTCAGGGAATAGGAAAAGATTAACCTGAAACTTGCTGATGTAACCACTGCACACTTCCTTCTCTTATTGCTATAACTTTTATATTAACATACACTTTCACAAATAAAAAACAACTAAATAAATAATAAAATAATTATTGTATAGCTGTAGCACACCTTGATCTACTACTGGTTGAACTCCATTTCATTTGGTGCTTTGTGCATCAAAGCATGACCTATAAATCTGTTAAGGGGGAAGAGGGCTTGAAAAGAGCTTCTGGAGAGAGTGCATCATTTAAATACTGCAGAAGACACTCACAGACAGGTTCCAAAAGGGGCTACCATAAAGGAAAAGGGAAGTCATTCATGCCACCTATGGTGACAGTGACTGTATGACCAAAAAAGTAAAACAAGCATGAGGGACACCTGTGTGGTCTCCTTTGAAAATAAGACTGTTTTTATTGCGTAGTCCTTCTATGCAGAACAAAAGATAACCTTTGGAGAGAAAGTACTTTATTCTCTTGGACAAAAATTTTCATATATAATAGCATTGTTGAGTTGTAGATGGAAAAGGATGTATTTAGCCCAATCTTTTCTACAGAGGGAGGAACAAGACACATGAATATGTGGCTTCCCAGTTGGGTCCCACACCTGGTTGTAGAGAAGACTGGAAAGGCTAGAAAGGCGCTGAGTGGCACCAGCAATGGAGGAAGAAGACCACTTACACCTGCAGACCCCTGAAAATATTTTGTCACCAGCAGTGGAATAAAACCAGCACAAAAGAGGAACAGAAAGGGGTCTTCCCTTGCCCGTAAGTATGAGAAGGCATCTCCACCATCTGATTCTTCTCAGTTCTTTCTCCATCAATGGTAATAGGAGGACTGTTCTTACCTACTATGCCTTAGGATATGCTGCAATAATGGGCCAGTGTTTCAGCATAGGAGGTGGGAAAGTCCCCTCTCTGAATCTTGGAAAGAAGCAAGCTGGGAGGAGCTTTGAGTCATTATTTTTTCACCTTTCCTAAGAGACAAAGGCATTCTAGACCAGTCTGTGGAGGCCAGAATCAAATCCTAAAAGCCTTAAAAACCGTCAGCCCTTATTGGATGTGAACTGATCCCTGACCTCTGCTCCTCTTACACCCCCAAGTTCAGGAATTAAACTGAGACCACCACCACCACCGTCCCCCATTATCTGCCCAGTTTTATTTTGAGAAAATGTAAATATCATTTAGTAAATAAAGGCAATTATTATTAATAACTTAACATTTAGCATAACTTTGGCTAAACTACAGGCCAAATCTACCCTGCTAACACTTATGTACGTCAACAATGCTCAAAATAATTCCATTTTTGTTTGCATATATCTGAGGTCAGCCTGTCCTCTATCTTTTCAATCCATGGATGTAAATCTTGCGGCATTGCCATAGAAACACGACTCAACAAAATCTATTTGGCTATTTCCTCATCTTCTATTGAGCATCTTGGGGCTGCTTGGAGCAATGGGTGAAGCAAAAGTCTCAGGAATATAACATAGGTATAACAGCACCTCTCCTGGATGAGGGGGAGCACATCAGTTTGCCTCCCTCGTCTCTTCATGTGAGGGAATATCTGGCACACCAGTCGTATTTTAACAGAATAACTCTTAAAACTGAAGAAGTTCTGCACTGCCTGCGTGCAGACGATTTGCACATCTGTTTGAGAAAGAACGTGGCATATTAAGGCCTCAAGGATAACATCCCATGCTACCTTTTACACTGAAAGCTAATGTTTCTGTTACAGAATATCTATATTTATTATATTTAACACTAAACAATGAATACTGATGTCCCACTGCCTTTGAATGTTGCTGCACAATGAATATTTTACAGGTTTTCTCACTACACATTATGTCTACTTCTCATTTGAAAGTTATTTTAAGCTTCCACTAAATTTGTACAATTGTTGAAAATGGCAACATACTGATTTTTCCTCCCTAGCTACCATTGCCGAAATACTTTTTAGTTTACAGACTGTCATTTGCCTATTGCATATCTGTTGATTATAGGTGACGAATTGCCGTGGATAGCCATGTGATAGCAGCAAAACTCCACGCTGCTTTTATTTTTATTTTGTGTGTGTGTGTTATTTTATAGTTGGATTTAAACAGCTTCAATGAAAAATTATGACTTTTCTTTAAAGGAATGAATCAGAACAAAACAGATATCTGATCTTTATCACGTAGGTTTTTTTCAGGGATTATTCCAAACATGTTTTAAAACAAAAGCACTTTACCTTAAAGGAGGAATCTAATTATAGCAGATATGTTAGATGAAGCTTTCTGTGTGTTTGTAAGTCACAGAGCCTTAATTGAAGAGACACTTTTGTTTGTTGCTACTCAATCACTGAGACTACACTTTGTACAATGGAGGTGTTGAAAGAAGATTTACACAATCATAATGTTATACCATCTCTTTGTTCAGCTTTTGTGGAAGAAAATTACATACATCTCAACAGTTCTCGGAAGATTAAATCTACAGTTTAAATTTGCTATTTGAACCTTGTATTCAAAACAGCATTCCACAATTAGTGAGCCATGCTGTGTGGCCTGGGGTTAAGCTAAGCAGGAGACAGGGCGAGAGGTGCCTAAACCCAGTGTTTTTGGATCGGGTGTGTAAATAGTGGTGCTTTGATATTGCAGTTCTCAGCCTACTCAGGGCTCATTCATATGTGTCCGGTTTTGACAGTTGTGCAGGTCAGAAAAAATTCTTTTCCGTGGGTGAAAAGTGGCAGCACTTAGGAACAGCATTACTGCCTGTCAAAGAAGAGAAGAAAATCCTGGATGTTCGGATCTTCCCTGTCTTTCTTGCCTTGCATGAATGATAGTAAGATGGCCATGGAGAGATAGAAAAACAACTCTCTTTGAAGCTGGAAAAAAAAAAAAAAAGCTGAATATTCACCACAACTTGCAGGCCCTAAAATACTATTGACCATATGTCAGTTTTATCTGTTTATAGCCAGTGAAGGCTGGAGTACACTTTTCTTCAGACATGAGGGAAGTGGGGGCGGAGGAAGAGGAAGGGAGAAGCGGGAGCAGAGAGACACTTGCAGACAGTGAAATCTTAAAAGGCGCTCAGGAACCGCACATTACACTGACTGCTTCTGGAGGATCTCACAAGATCTGACAAAAAACTTTGAAAAACAATACATTTCATGTCTTTAGGGTGGGTGCACAGGCAATAGTTTACTTTTAACTCTAATATTTTTTCTGTTAATAATGTCCTGGCATTATACCATGTCTTTAACAGACACTGCACACATGATTTACTTATTTATAAATAGCTGCTGTTGATATATGTAATTGAAAGGGTCTTTTATTATAATGCTGAGGTATTTAGCCTGTTTCAGCAATAGTAAAACTATTGCTTGCTTGCTTGAGTTTGTGAGTATATGTGTGTGTGTGTATATATATATATGTAAAATATATATATAATGTATGTGTATACATATATAAAAGTGTGTGTGTTTATGTGTGTATATATGTATATAATGCTTTCCTGAGCATTAAAAGGCCAGACAGATTTTAGGGTCTGCCAGAGTAAGTGATAACAGGCAATTTCTCTATGCCCACAGCATTACCAGGAAGCAATTCCGAAGCAATTCCAAAGCAATCGTTTTGCCCACTCCCTTTTTTTGCTGTAGGACAATGTAAGTCACAGATAGGTTTGAAGCACTGGTTGAAAAGGTTTGTCTTTTCTCCTTTGGACCCAACAGGATACTTACACCCAATAGCTACAGTACTACAGCAAATAATGTTGGCACTTCAAAGCATTCAAAACATGTGAGTAAGACCCTCAATAAAAAAGATTTCAAATTAATTAATCTCCTTTTGGAATTTTTCTTGGATTTTTTTTTTTTTTAAAGCTACCTGCTTTGTAGCTTTTGCGCAAATATTTCCACTGCCATGATGCTGAAAAGACTTTTTTTCTGTTCTTCAAAATGAAATTCATAATGTACTGTGTTGGAAGTTGGAGTATGAATGAACGAATGGAGTCTGAGAGCTAGGACAGGAAGAGGAGGACAGAAGTAAAAGAGGACAAGAAACAAGAAACAAAGGAGAGGAAGAAAAGCTGAAATAGGCTGGGAATGTAAGATAAAAGAGAAAAAAAATTCGGAAGTGCAGAACAACCTACTGAAGTTAGGCAAACGTATGCCTGAACTTGTAAATATTCTTCAGAGATCTACATCTTTATACAGTCGCTGAGCAGCAGTGTAAACTATCAAGCCAAATGTACCTGTCTACATACCACCACCTATTTGTCTACTCTTTCTTTGACAACAGAAGCACCAGCACGCTAGCATGCTAGCATACTGTACCTTTGCTCAAGAGATCATTTGGATTTCTTTTAATGATTTTTTAATTTCTCCCTCCAATGGAAAAATGTTACCCTGTCAAAACTGTCACCATTTATTTGCAAGCATGAATTTAAATGGAATGAATTTTAGAATGTATCAAAAATATTCATGTTCAAAAAACAAATGAAAAAATCATGGTGTTTTTTTTTTTTTTGCAAAATTACTTCTGTTGAGAAATCTACATTAATTCACTACTAAAAAATTATTAAGGATTTCTAGGTTGATGCAAAAATAAAACATTAAAAATATTTTAATTTGTGCCATCTCAAATTTTTTTGGAAGTTAGGGATTTCAGTTTTCAAGATACAAATAGGATGGGAAGCTTAGAAATCCTCAGAGGATGGAGAAGTTTTTTCTGGTTACCCCTTTAAGTATTAAGTCAGCAAGGTGTCCAGAGAAAACAAAATCTGTAACCATAGTCCAAAAGGGGAGATAATAAATTCCTGATAAAGTCCTGATTGTACCAGGGCATTGTGAGATGAATATCCTAGCAGGACCTCTGTCGAAAACATAAAGGAGGTAGTGCGTGGAAGCTGTTTCACGAAGACATATGTTCTACTTTCAAAGGTGAAAACCACCAACATTCCCCTTGTCTTATCCAACCTGTCTTTACTATGGGAAGAAGGAAGTGAGGTTCTTATTAGATCCACCAATTCTTTGGTTTTAGTAAATGGCCATATAAAAGAACCAAGCAATGACCTTCAGGTTTTTTACTTTATTATTTTGTCCTCCTTAATCTTCTGGCCTATTCTTCAGCAGTAGTGGGAAATGAAAAAACATTGGTAAAATATTGTATTAATTCTGTGGCTAACAAACAGACTTATCTGCATTCTCAAAAAAATCTTGTAAGGATTTTTATAGTCCAGCCCATGCTTTCGTGTGTCTCTGCTATAAAGCTGAAGCACATGTAAGAGATTTAGAAATATTCAAGCCTCAATGCTGTTCAAAGTTCACATCTAGGGACGATATATGCTTCCCTTAGTGCTATTATATTAAAGTGAAAGGAAGGTTCAAAAGAACAAGCCGCCCCTCAGAAAGAAGTTCCACTCGCTCAAATTTTACAGAGTTTTACAAGAAGAGGCTTTGGATAGGGAAGACAGAAAGGTGCATCCTCACTACATGGTGCTAGGTCCTTAGTACAGTGAGAGATTCCCTGATGTAAGGACAAGCCAGAAGACAGTTGTGTTCAGAGGGATCTAAGTATTTCTGGATCACTAGATTCCTCAAGTGCAAATTTTGTATCTGAAAGTGGTGTTCACCTGTCTCTCTAGCAATTTCCCTATTATCCTTTTCAGCACGTACATACCTATACCAACTGGTAGTTGCAGTCTTCAGGACAAACATTTTTAGCTCCATACACATTTTATCTACAGTTTAAAATCTGGACATAAAGGGATACAAATTCTAAATACACAGGTTTTCAACAAACAATATGTTTCTTCTCCTTATACTATCATTTACTCCTATCTCAGGAAACTGAGACACTGTAGAATTACCTTTTTACAATGAATTCATTTTATCTTTTTTCCCCGTCCTCTATCTATTTTTTGCAGTTCGTGATTATCATCCATTTAGGTCCAGATACCCATGATAATTCCTGCTTTGTTTTCTACAATATAGTGCATTCAACAGGACAGTAAGAGAAAACCATTCACAATAAATATGTGCTGAGCAGGCATCCGTGACTGTCAAAAAAGTGTGGTGGTGCTAGTGGAAGATACCTTCCATCTGTTCATCAGCAAACAGGGGTAGGATTTATTTTTGGATGGGTCAGGGATGAAAAATATTAGGCAGAAGACGACCAAAAGCGATAGATGCTCTTTTCTCTGTCACCTGAAATGTAATTCAGCTTGGCATCCTTTGCAGTGCAGTAGGGTAACCCAGACACATGCACAAGTTGAGTAAAGATTCACCTCATGTTAGGCAGGAAAAGACACTGAGGACAGATAGGCTATTGAAACATCTGAGTTGCTTGACTCGAGAGTATTTATATATGTGTATGGAGGGCTTTCTTAATATGGGACTGATGGCTTGGTATCCCATTGTGACAGTAGGCTAGTGCATCTTTTCTTTAAAAGTGAAGTAAGACAGTCTTGTCTTCTGAAAACAATCATAAGCTGGGAAACTTAAATTCAGATAAATCGGGTACAAAAAGTTAGTCATTTATATGGCAAAAAAGCATAAACCTCATTTGTTTACTGACGATGGCATGCTCATCCAGTAGATGGGAGATATGATTGGATTTCTGCCCTGAGATGAGAGATGCTAACCTAGGATCCTAACCCAGGTGCCTAACCACTACAGATTTGTAGTTGCAGAATTATTAATAACTGCTTGTGACTCCATTATAACTACTGGAGAAGAAAGGTTTGGTAAAACAGATATATAAGGAATTTTGGTGCTGATTTTTAATTTTATTAGGACCCTACAAAATATTTTTTCTTTCTCATAGGCATAGTAATGAATTTTAAGAGTTATAAAGAGGATCAGATCTTCTTTTGTATTTCTCTCAACTCCACTGACTTTCATGCAGAAAATTGTACATCGAATGGACTGATTGAAGTAAATATACAGTGAAGGAAAAATGGAGAAGTCCAGTTTGTGGTTGGATTTTTTTTTTTTTTAACTATTAGACCTAGAATGACTTCGAGACAGTGTTTTATCTTACTTGTTCAAAGAAGGACTAATCCTGCTCTCATTTGAAGTTGATGTTTTCTGTTTTTCTGTTTCTGACTAACCTGACAGAAAACTTCGAAGCATATAAAACCAGTATAGTATAGTGATAAGTTTCACTTTTTTCACTTTCAAAGGCCATAAAACTAACTTTTGGGGCAATCATCACACAAAACCACTCAGTTTCCCTGAAGCAGAATTCATTCCTGACAAACCATTCACTAGTGCAGAAACATTTTTCCCCTGCCTTTAAACTGTAAGAAAAAGTTCTTATATTTCCACCTCTTGATTTTCATTCATGACTAAACTGAATAGCAACCAAATGTAAGTAAATTCTATGCCTATCTAGAAATGTCTTGATATTTTGATGAAAATAAGAGATTGATTCTTCTTCCCTGTCTTGACTAAGTCAGTGCTCACTGCTCAGTGTAACAAATCTTAAGGTTAACCTCAACAGAAGTCAATCAATACATCTTTATTATTCTGTGTATGTGTCTAAAACATCAAAGACTAACTGACAAGAGACAGCTAACGTTTCATTTCTAGGACAAGAACCTGTGAAACCGTACTGTATGGTTAATGGCTGAATCTTAAATAATTTTAATCTCTTATATTTCAGTGTCTGAAGAGCTCAAAAAGTTGAAGTACATACATGAAGCGAAACAGAGAAACTGTGAGTGCAGGAAAACAGAAACACCTAAAAAATCAGGGTAAATTTATAGAACTGTTATAACTGTCTTTCAGCATGGGGGATCTTCATTATATTAGCAGCCTTTTGTGAGCGTGTGCTTCTAGGCAATATTTACCTTTTAATATTTTCTTTTTTGATGAAATTTATATTTCAGAAACATCTCTACTTGGTTCCAAGGAAGAAGTCAGTCTTAAATGCTTGCTTTCAATTGCTGTAGTATGTTGTACATTTATGTACAGTTGAAAGAACAACTTTCCAAATGCATGAAATTACACACTTCAAATGGGAAATAAATGAAAAAACTTTTCTAGTAAAACACACACCGTCTATGTTAATTTGGTATGTGATTAGCATGATTCCAGAAGACAGTTACTCTATAAATAAGTTAATTTAATAGGAACGTTATTACTTGACAAAAATTTAAGGTTTTTTCCAATTATATTTAAGTATTTACAGAGCATTGTTATCTTGTATTTTCCATAATTCCCCTTTCAAACTGTACTTAAATGTTCAAAATAACAGTGTTCAACTGCTTTTTATTATAAGAAACTAAAGTTGATGAGAAAATGATTGATACAAGCAAAAAGATTTACTTAAAAGATTGCAAAAGTTGTAGTCACAACATCAGCTTTTTCAGTGTTACCCTTTCCTGCCAAGATTTCTGACATCACCCTTTAATATTTACATTATATAGCATCTATAGTCAAATCACTTTGAGCCTTTACCAGGATAAAGCAACTTGCCTAGTGCTGTATGGAATAGAATTATTCAACTGAAGCTACAGAATTGAAGACCTCTCCATTGCATTTGAAATCAGTGGTGACCTTTTCCAGAGCTGGAGCTGCTTTTTATTTATGGAATCATAAAGGTGGTGATAGCTATGTAATTAAAATGAAAATAATTACCAATGCTTAATGTCTTAGGTTGATAAGTCTCAAGATACTTTAAGATTTCTGAATCTCTTCAGTTTAATAACCGTTTTTTAAAAAATACTTTACACTGAAAAAAAATAATTCAGAACTTGTGTTTGACTATTATTACTTGAAAATCAAAGCTTATCGTTAGAAAAAAATTATTTTACAGAATTTTACTATTCTAGTGTTATTCTTTTCTCTAAGTGTTAAAAAGATGCATTCTTCAGAAACCCAGTTGAGATTATTTGAATGTGTTACCTGTGTCTCTTTTCTTCTTAGACATCTTTGTATAGCTTCTGGTCTTCCTCCTGAAGGAGGTTTCTGCTGTTCAGCTCCTTAGGACCAATCTTCAGCTTTCCAGGCAGTTTAGCCTTTTGCCTGAATGTCTCTCTTGTTATATTCCTTAATTGAGTAGCTTCTCTACTCTTTCTCCACAATTCCTTAATGGTTGTCACAGGGCCAGGTATACAAACCTCACTTCTCTAAACAAGTGATGCTGCTCTATTGCTACACTTCTTTTGCTATTGTGGTACCTCTCACAGCTGCTAGCTAGGTGGAAGTGGCTGCCTAACCCACAATAGTTTTGAGATCTGATAGCTAACATCTCAAATGAGCAAATCAGAGCTCAGCAGGTTTGAAATAGCTTCTTCTGATGTACTGTGCCCATCTGCTGAATGCATTGTTAGGAAAGGTCAGAACTCTGCAACACTACCTGGCCACTACCTATTTTTTCTGTGGAGCTTTCTAATAGCAAGAAGTCCGCTGCAGGACTGAGACTGCAGAAAATATACCCATTAGTGAACAAACACAAGATAGCAGTAATGTCCAGTCAAGTCTAGATTTCCATTTTGATTTACTGTGAACAGTTCTGCTAGATCAGTAGTTTCTAATTAAGGTATAATCCCACTGTTTCTCATAAACTATCCAAATTTATATGCAAAAAGCAAGCTGTTTTTGAAGGAACTTACAGTATGCAATCCTGCTGCCATCTTTTTGTATTCTAGATGTCAAATATCTTAATCCCTGTGTTCCATTACATTTATGTGAACACTACTACCAGAATAGAATCATAGAATCATAGAATCATACATAGCTACTCCATCATTTGACAAATAAGCACAACATATTTCCATGGCACCCAATTCAAGAGGTGTGCAAACACTGGATTGGGGCGCATATATATATACAAAAAAATATATATAAATAAATAAATATATATATATACACATATATATATCACCTAGTAGGAAGCACCTGAAGAAAACTGTCTCTACTGTTATGTGCTACATATTTAAAGAGAGGCTGAAGATTTTAGGTAACTATAAACAACATATTTCCACCATAGCCCATCTGCTACAAGAACAGAGCACAGCAAGGAGACCTAACTAAGGGATATTGAGTTTGGAAGTGTAGCATTGGTATTGCTGAATAGTACCTTTCCACAGAGCTGCTCCCTAACCAATTAGATCCCAGCCTGTGCTACACTCCCGGATTATGTTTTCCTGGGTGCAAGACCTTACACTTGTCCTTGTTGAACTTAATAACGTTCTTCCAGTTTATCCAGGTCTTCCTGCAGGGTGTCTCTCCCTTCCAAAGTGTGCATTTCCCAACTCAGTTTGATACCATCAGCAAACTTCCTCAAGGTACACTTGATCCCATCATCCAGATCACTTATGAAGATATTAAACAGCGCTGGGCCTGGGACCCAACAGTACTGATAAAGACAGAGGTGAAGAAAATGTTGAGAACCTCTGCTTTTTCAGCCTTGTTAGTGACTGGTTCACCTCCCTTGTTTAACAGTGGGTCAATATTTTCCTTCTGTTTCTGCTTGTTTATGTACCTGAAGAACCCTTTCTTGCAGTTTTTGACATCTCTGGCCAATTTCAATATAAGCTGAGCTTTTCCTTTTCTAATTGCATCTCTGCATGCCCAGGCAATGCCCCTGTAGTTCTCAACAGGTATTTGTCTACTTTTCCATTTCTGGTATGCCTAAAATTATAGAAGTAAATTAAGTGAAATAATGTAATATGCAATACGTATGTATGAAATAATGTAATATGCAATAATATGTAAATTATGACCAGTAAATTATGTGAAGAAACATAAGTCTAACTGTACACAAAGAGTGAGGGACCTGAAATTATTACCACTGAAGAAAGAAGTCACAGAGTTGTTGTGGATAGTGCTTTAAAAACATCAGTTTAACGTTCAGTTCATATGACAAATAGATGCCTAAGATGTGAAGGATTATTAGAAACAGAAGAGAAAACACAGGAAACCACAGTGTAAATCTAATGATCTCACTTTTAAAAATATTGCATCCAGATCTATTTCCAGTTCTAGACACCATATCACACAGCAAAAGGAAACCATCAATGCTTTATGGCAGGAAGGATGATTCTGTGAATGCTGGTTGCCCCAGGTTTTTGAAGGGAGGGCATACGGGAGGAATTTTAGGTGAGATATGGCAAGCCATCTACAAAAGAGCCGTGTACAGTACAAGCTGGAATTTTTTGGTGTGTGTTATTTACTTTTTTTTACAAATTCGCATCTAAAATTCTAACCTAAGTCTTTCTTAATGCGTGTCTTTTCTCTCTTTTAGCATTAAGCCAACTCGTTACTGTTGAAACAAGATTAATTGGGATAATTAGACAAATTAAGGCACATTGTGGCTTTAGAGATCCTAAATCAAAATGAAACGGCCTGTCGAATGACTCTTGAAGAACCAGAGCCTCAGGACTAGGCCTGGGGAAGGTGCTCTGCAATGAGAGACACTTTAGGAAAAAAAGAGAAGAAAGCCTTCACTTACACACAGATCAACAAGAGCATGATGTAAATAACATGGAAATGCTCACTTGCTCATACTACCAACCAGAAAACACTCAGAACAGATACAAAATATTTTACTATATTAAAATTGTCAACAGGTTTTCACCAATGACTTTGAAGGGACCATGATACACTGTTAGTTTCGTTCTTCTAATCCTAGATGCTGTTCCCAGCATGGTAAAGAAGTAGATGGCAACTGAGATATTTCCCTGGAAAATGCGAATTGTGTAGAAGTGTCCTGGTTTGAGGTAAAACAGAACCAACTTTCTGTTCAGTAATTTGACTTTTTAGCTAAGACTCTTCTAACTCTCTGAAATTAACGCGCATTGTGCACATTGTGCAGAAAACATTTGTTTCAGAGCAATAAGACCTATGTTTATAGTTAATACCAAGGGATGGTGTAGGTAATACCAAGAGATGCTCTTGCTTATACTTACTGCTATAACAACCAACGTCAGCTAACTTCGTTATTTGCCCTGTTGGAGGGTCAGAAGCAGAAAAACGTAAAGAGATCACACCTGTGGGGAGGAGCAGACAGGACAGGTGACCCAAAACTGATGAACAGGGTATTCCATCCCACCTGCATCATGCTCAGTATAAAAGCTGAGGGATCAAAGGGTCAGCACTCTTCCTTCAATGGCTTGCGTCCGAGGAGGACTCTGCCTGTTCGTCTGCCTGTGATCCCGATCCATGAGTTCTTGACTCAAGATCCAGAATCCAGTTCCCATCTGTTGCTGAGTACACTCTGGGGCTTCCCCAGTGCCTTCTGGTGACATGATCTTCATCCTGGGAGCTTGATATGGTTTTGAATATATTATATCTATTTCATTATTTTATTTTTATTATTAATATTTTAATTGAAGTAGTTTAGTTCCTTCTAAACTCATAAAATCACTTTATCTCTCCTCCTCCTCTCCTTGGAACGAGAGGTTGGGGAGAGGATCTGTCATTCTCATTGGCCAATCTGGCCCAAACTGTGACAAGAAGGTACTGAGTTTGGTCTCCAAGCTGTGACAGGGCAAAATGTCTGTATTTTTGGGGGACCTTTGGGGAGAGTAAAATGGTTAGTCTGAATGTAGACATGCAAAAGTACAAGTCTTCGGCTAAAAGCAACAAGATATATGGGGAAATTCATGGCAGGATGAGCAGAGAGACCACCAGAAAGACATTCCTACCCAACCAGGAAGATGATCAAATCTTCAATGGAGCACTCGACAACGTAGAGAAATGTGTGACTAGTTAATGATAATTATTTATCCAAACCAGCATCTAATCATGCTGCTATGCAAAGCTGTCCACTGAAAAGTGTAAAAAAATATTAAGAATTACCTAAGTGAAGATTAAGGGGTCTTATTTGTGAAATACTATGGCAATAAACATAAAACTAAGATGTCCATGAATATCTTTAATAAAGATATTGATAAAAATATTGTAAAATTAAGGAATGAAAATTACAGAACATAAGTTTCCATGTCAAGTATATAACTAACACTGCAGAGCCATTCTCTCCAAAAGGAGACCTTGGCCTAAATACAGGTGCAAAAAAAGCTTGCAAGCTTACAGAAAAGACATGTATCTTAGTTGACATCAACCATATACAGATTAATGTCATTGTCATATGGGCTTTGAGCAAGCTGATCTAGTGGAAAGTGTCCCTGCCCATGGCAGGGGGGTTGGAACTAGGTAATCTTTAAGGTCCCTTCCAACTCTAACCATTCTATGATTCTATGATTCTATGGGCCCTTTCAACCCATCTCAAAAGCACAAATCTTGGATCTGCATATTGAACACAAACCCAGGGAAGTTGAGGTGCTTGCATACGTGTTCTCTTGGCCATGTGATAAGTGAACTTTGATATGGAGCTAAATCCAGAACTGCTTTGTGTATGTCAGTCTAATCAACACAAAACAAAAATAATTAACTATGCATTATGATTGTCAGAAATGCTGAAGATAGGAAGTCAGAGAAAATAATTAAGGTTACTATTACAAGGTGGCTTAGAGCCTAGCTGCTTCTACTACACTGGCAAGAGGAAACTTTATGCTAATCTGTATTTAGTACAAAGAGGTGAGGACAGTGATTCCTGTCTTTAAGGTGATATTATAGGTCATTAAAACTTGTTACCATGTTAAAAAAAGTAACTGCATGGAAATCACTTAAAAGTTGGAAAACCTTAGACAAAGGCCAAATATATGTACTTCCCATTAGACTCAAATGAGGCCGTGACAACAAAAATGCTATAGTTTTTGACATAGTATGATAATATGGGTCAAACCTGGCAAAAGAACACCTTTCTGATGCACAGGAAAATCTGACTCCCTGGAAAAAAGCAGGAAAACTAGGGGGCAAAGGAAAAGAATGTGTACGCTCTCACGCCAGACCATGATTTTCGGTTCCATAAACTACTGCCAAATGAGGTGTGTGATGTAGTATTGGTGCTGAACAGTAGAGGGCACTGCTTATTTGTGCTGAAGTGAAGGGAAAAACAGGCACTCCTGAACGCGTGTAGCTTCGTGGTGTACCCTGCCCCTGGGGCCATGCTGGGCTGTTGCAATCTTTTCCCTGTGCAGTCCTTTAAATTACCAGAAGTTGATGCACACTTCCATTGGGCAGGACAAATTGGTGATAAAAAAGAAATCCCTCTGTCTCCCACATCAGCACGTAATGTTTCTGCAGCTCCAAGGCATGCCTACAATCCCTTATAGTACTTGGATCAGTGTTGGAAAACAACGAACTTGTAATTTGCAACACAGCTTTTTGAGGAATGAGTGTTGCTGCTTTTACATTGTCTTGGAGCAGAAACCAGCATGTACTCTCTACACACTCTTTGCAGGTGTTAAATATTGTTTCATTCATGTCCATTTTTTTTCTTCCCTTGTCTAAAGGACTGGCCTTAGCTGAATGCTTTAAGATTTGCCAACACAGACCTGGTCTAAGAAACTGAGCTGATTCTCCCATGCCACTTTGGAAGCTATAATGGTCATAGAACATGGCATATGACATGATTACAGTAACACCATGCATTAGGGAGCACTTATTGCTTGAATCAGACCTGCTGTAGCTGTTGTGAGTTGGCTGGAATTAGGCAAGTTTAGGGTTTAGAGCAAAGGCTGAGGAAACTGTCAATGATGCTACATTTGTAAAGCTATAAGGTTGGGAAACTCTTAACATACAAGGAAGACTGTGACGAGAATCTACACAAAACCTGAAAATTATTATGATCCTACCAGAGAAAAGCAAACTTTGGGGGAAGGACGGACATCATCTTCTGGCATTATCACACATTCCAATCTAAAACGTGTGATGGCTCCAGGAGGCTGGGTTCTGTTTTAAACATGAATAGTTGCAGTCATAGATGCTCTGTAGAAGTGCACTGTTAATAGTTTTTGCTATACTGGTGAAAAAAGCCCAAAGCAATCTCCCAAAATCCCACATGTGCAAACCAAATCAGGCTATTGACGTAATATGTGATAGTGTTGCTTTATTTGCTATATCTATCCTGTAGAGCAGTATCTGTATTTAATTCTGTCTAAAGATCATGGATTTCTTATAGAAATAAGTAGTCCAATAAGTGTAAAAAAAATGCCATGTACATATGTATTTTGCAACCAGTAGTTTTGAAGACTGATGTCCATGATTCTCTGCAGGGAGCCTGGACTCCAGAATTGCCTGGATGGCATTATTATGCTTGGAAAGATTGCTGGAGATCATGAGAACACAGGCATCAGTTCAAGTAGGCTGAAACAAAATGTTGTCCAAATGTCTCTACAGGGAAACAGGCGTGCCTTTCTTGAAGGGGAAGGAAGAGCAGAGAACAATGTCTCAAACAAAAGTAGAACCTGGCCCAAATGATTTCTTAGCAATTACATTAATTTCATGAACACCTGTGAAGATACACAGACAGTTTCATTGTGTTTAATGTCCCGGCTGGAAACTATATTCCAATTACACTGATTTGGAGCTGCTATAGGCATCTCTTCATGGACCCACATGTCCATCCTGGACTGTTGTCAGCTAGTTCCTAAGGAGGAAAAAAAAATAAAATCTTTGAACATAGTCACCCAAGATCCTACATTAACTGGTTCTGTGTTAACTATACCTGTGATGACTGGAGGTTCAGATTGAGTAGGATTTTTTTTTACCAATAATCATAACCTTCCAAGAGGATCATTATGTTTGTTTTCCAGAGAAAATATTTTTGAAAAAAATTATTGAGAGAAGAATAAGCACAAGAAAGTGTTTATTTGCATATTGGCTACACAAAAATGGAGATCCTTCTGTGGAAGACACAGCTTCAAAAAAGCCATAGATAACTTGGTGACAGTGTGAGAAAACAAGGACTCAGAAGGGTGGGGATCTGAATTATCACAGAGCTGCTGATATTTCTTCTGCTCTCTTATGACATGAGTTATATTCCAAAACCAAAATATATCAAAATATATAAGACAAAAGATCACTTTGAGTACTTGTTTTTCATTAGACACTTCATCAGAAGATTACAATGCAAGGACAATTATTGCACTGACAGAAATTTGAATTTAAAGCTGTTTGCCTAACATGCCTAAATTACCAGAAAACAGGTGAAGCTCTGATAGTGATATGCTTAAAAATGCTGAACAACTTGGTATAATGTTCATTCTTCCATGTGTCATATGAAAGAACAGCTATGAACTAGGTATGTGGTGTGATGTGCTCATTTGGTCTGCTGAAGAGAATAGAGGAAAAAATATCACGCAGCCTAATGAAATGTTAGATCTGACTCAAAGATAGGCATTGGTTGCCACAGTAGGATATTCAAATTTAAGGAACTCTGAACTCTTGTGTTACTTTCTAGTGGCCATCTGACAAACATGATACTATGAAGTGGTATAACAACCTGCTCTTTTCCAGATTTATCAAACTTCACAACTCATAGTGCCGATCCTTTTGACAGTGTAGCACTTTAGTGTCCTGAAGTAACAGTTGTGATAAAAGATTTCAGAAAGGGCCAGAAGTACCTTTTATATCTATGTGCTGATTTACAGGTTTTAGGGAGAGAGCACAAACCATATTATCTGTATACTATCTTCAAGCAAACTGAAAATTGGAATACGTCAGTATAACTTTGAAATGAGAATTTACAGATTACTAAACTGAAAGGAAAACCTTTACTATAGACTTTCCTCCATTTGGCATCTTCTGAATTGTTGTTTTGAGCAAAGGTCTAGTAGAGCTGTATTAGAGCTTTGCTCAAAACAGCAATTCAGAAGCAGCCAAATGAATTTCTATATGGAAAGAGATATGATAATATTGTTAGGTTATGGATGCCTAAGGCTGGAACATGAATCCAGATGGCTGAAGTTCAACAGATGCCACAGAACTACAGAATTTGCATAAATATGTGATGTCAAGTGTGGGAAATCAGTGACGTTTGTCTGTGCAAATATGAAAGCTTGAGCATTTTACAAAAAAAGGTAGAATTGAAGGACCCACTCATTTAAAGTTGTGTTAAAAAAAAAAAAAAGTCATCTATGTTCTACTTCTCTACTTCTCTATCCCATCAGATAGCTATGGAATGTTTCTTGCAGGTACATGCAAGATGTTTCAGAATATCTATTGTAAAATATTAAAGATAGTCTTTGTTATCTCCAATCTAATGGCTTTCTGAAGATTGATGTCAGAAAGAGAAACATACCAAAAAGGCTACATAGTCATATTCAGCTCTCAAAATACAGTAAAGCACTGCTGAAACATAGGGTTTCACAGTAATATTTTCTTCAGTAGAGAATGAATGAAAATAAGCATGCTTGTACCGTGAGAAAAGCCATGCTTTGGGTTCCATGACTTGGGACCTCCAGATATATCAGGTGGCAGAGTATGAAATAAGAAGCTAAACATCACGTGTGTTTGGTGACACCACCCCCCAGAAATAGATGCTGAATATTTGTAATGAGAAACAATGGTCACATGCAATGGTGGTATCCTGAGAGATTGGTCCTGTGGTCATATCAAGTCCTCAATGCACACAGACACATTTGGCAGGGAAGCAGCCAGCACTTCATCCAAATTCCATGAGGGAAAAATTACAAGAGGCTCTGAGAGCCTCAGGCAGAGAGCCAGAGCAGGTGGAAACAGCTGAGCCATAGGGTGCGTCACAACCAGAGCTAACGGACTCTTGACAACTGCAGTGCTGATGTCTGAAGATGCCGCAGAGTAATTGAGTATCATTGTGTGGGCAATAGTTTGCTCCTTTTCAGCCAAACAAAACACAATTTTAGGTTCTTTTAACCAAACAACCACCACCTCTATTAACATCATGGTAAAATTATTTGAAGTGCTTATGTTTGAGAGGCTCTGGTGGGATGCCTAGCAGTGAGGAGTTGGATGCTGATTAATTTCAGCATCTACACCTGCTGGAAAATTCCTAGGCTCCAATTATTGCATCACACACCTCGCTTACCACAAAACTCTATTTTAGGACCTTCACAAGAATATTTTTCAGTGTACTAGGTCTATACCTGGATTAAAACGAGATCACTGCCTCCTTTTATCTTTATGATATACACTTAACGTTTTGTTCCTTGTGAAGTTTGTGGTTTCGCATCTCAAAAATCTATCCGTTTCAGCTGCTGACAATCTTCTACAGGAAAGTCTCCAGCTTCTCTAGAACTTCCTCTGTCCATTTGAGAGCCTGCTTTTTTGTTCTTTTGTTGGTCAGTCACCAAGAGGGGCTTTTAGTGTCTATTGATAGTTCTAAACTGAATATTCTAAATATTAAATGGGTGATAGATGATGAAAAAATCTTACTATCAAAGGTAATCTGATCAAAAATAATTTGCTATACAGGCAGGATATCTGAAACGCGGTTTTCAATGTCTTTATAAAGGAGTGAAAATGCATTTATATTGATGTAAATAATATTTAATCTTCTCTCTAGAAAAGGGGTCTCATCAGTGATGTTGGGTTTATACTTTAGGCAGTAGCCACTACATTTGGAATCAATGACTGCATATCTTGACTTTTGCCATTAGTTATAATAAAACAAATATGTATGGATTTTTTTTTTACAGTGAACATTTTACAGGACATGAGTTCAACATATGTGCAGCTCCAGACAGCATGAGCATAATCCAAGCGTAAAACAGCACATTATCTCTGAAGTCTCACATGTCCTTGCTTTAAACTTCCCAGTTGAGTCTTAAAAAGCCTTGCTAAAAATGAACTTTTGTATACAAATAATTGGAAAAAAAAATAATATTCTTTGTTCTTACCTTGCCATAGTTTAAAAATATTTTTAAAAATAGAGGAAATTTTGAGGGCAGAACAGAACACTGTAGATCCTCTGTTTTGACAAAAATGAAGACCCTTTGATGTTAATAAAAAAAAGAATCACAGTTGTGGAGAAGTAGGCCCTCTAGCTGACAAAAAATAATGTCTGACTAGAACTTTTTACAATTCAGTTATTTGAATGAAAAAGCATCTCAGGCTGTCATTTGAAAGTTAGAAAACATGATTCCTTCTTCAATCCCCATCTTTTCCTCCCCCTGCAAGAAAGCTGCTTTCAGCATTTGCTTTCTCTTTTTTAGAACTGTAGTTGAATGTAGCAAAGTTATATATTTATAAGTCATGAACATTTATGTTGTACACATTTATTGCATGGCTAGTTGTTCTGCTTAGATTCTGAATTGATCTTTTCAAGGCTGGATCCTCCTCCTTACTTTTCTGCTGTGTTTTCGTATTAATTGAAGCAATTTATGAGAATATTATCTGAATAAGTATGGCAAGTCAAACAGCTACTGAGAGCAGGACAGCTAAGAAAGCAGTATAGAGAAGAGCCAGCATCCTTTGTTTTTCTTGATGGAACCTTTTTGTGATTCTATGATGCTTTCATTACCTCTGAATATCTGAGGAATTTAGGATTTCGTCAGATGTCAAGTCTGCCCTCTTCATAGCAAGGAAAACAGACAACTGTTTGAAAAAATATGCCATGAGTGGCAAATGGTGTGGTAGAGAGTGAAAATATAATTGCTCCATAAATGTGATCATTTAAATAACTTCCATAAAACACTTCTGTGCAACTGTTTATATCATTAAGCAGACATACATATGTGTGTACTTAAAAACGAGCTATCTAAAGTGGCAGTTATTAAAAAGACAGAACCAGAGTCTTCTCAGGCATGCAGAGCAAAAGAGGCAAAAGTCACGAGCTGAAGCAAGGAAAATACTGACTACGTATGAGGAAAAGAAAATTCACAGTGAAGGTAGTTAAGCAGTGAAAATGGAGATTTTCTAAACCTGACTTGAAAAGGCCATGAGCAGCATGATATAACTCTGAAGTTAACCTTCCTAGATGATCTCCTGAGGTCTCTTCCAACCTTTTCTATGACATATATGCATAGGCATCCATACATAAGTGTGTGTGTGTGTATATATATATATATGTATTCTATAAAATATCTATTACAATATGTTTTCTGCTGAAAATTCCAATAAGGAAAAGTAAGAGTAGCATCATCTGCCCAGAGTCTTTCAAAATGCTAATTTGAAGGACACTCTAAGGAAAAGAGATATCTGACATGAGTTCAAAGGCATGAAGAAGCTATTGAGACATTTCAGATGTATATCTACATAAAGGCAGGAAAACATGCTTTTTATTGTTTCTCTCAGGAAATGCTATTTATTAAGGAATGACATGAAAATTTTTTAAATTTTCAATTTTTGTTTTAATAGAAAAAAACCCCACAGATTTGGACAAGGTAGGGCCTAGAAAGACAGTCTGTCCTACCTCATAGCCAAAACTGAAATTAAGTAAGTGATCTGTCTTCTTCTTTTCAATCACAGGCACTAAAGCACATTTAGCTGAATTATTCTAGAGTGTAAATGCATTTTGTCAATTCAGAAGATTTTTAATCTGCAGCTTAATACTCAAAAATGAATTCCTTTTCCTATTTAATCCATCCTTCACAAATAAAAAAATCTTTAAAATGTTTTTAGATTTCAACAAGTTGGAATCTTGAACTTTTAAAACCATCCTTTACGGTTCAGAAGATCAAAGTTCTGCAATTCATGCTGTGAACGTTTTTATTCACTTATTTTTAATTGACCAGAAATTTTGCAACAGTTTGTTGAGAAGTGCTCTTGCTGAATCTCATGTTTCTGCTACCGGGAGTGCAACGTTACTGCAAGAAAGTTTTGAGGAAAGCTTTTTGACTGGATGAAAAAATCATTATCTGTTCTGAAGTTGCCTTATTGAAGCTTGCTACTCACACAATCATACTCCTACAAGGAATAAACAACCATAATTCAAAAATATAAAAAAGATGAATGTCCAAGTGTGTAAGACTGACTCTTAAACAAAAGTTCCCGTATGGTCTTACACACATGCTGATAGTATGTAATTCTGCACCTCTTACAAGAGTAATGCCTCATTACCTGAGTCATACCCTGGGTGAAGACCACCTGAATGATGCTAGATTCAGGCAACACAGAGGTGGAAAGAGGGAAATATTGAGTAATATAAATCACAACTAAGGCCATCTGTCCTGCAATTGTCAAGGCAGGAGACTGCCTCAGGCTCCTTCTGGGCTCTTCATCACTACCAGCTACCTGAATAGTAACAGCTGCTGCACTTTCTTTCATCTGTGGATAGTGAGGAGGCAGTATTCCAGCTTTTCAGATGCTAGTGTGCCCATGGTGAGCCATATATTTTTTATCTTTTGAGTCAGGGTATTACAGTAACACACTTCACACGGGAATACATTCCTATATATAGAAAATTTTCCAATGTTTTAACATTTAAATACAGTAGATGCACTTCAACAAGCCAATTTCTTTCTTTGATTAAACGCTGACTGTTCCTCAGTTATCAAATCAGATTTCAGGTCTTAGTTCTTGGTCTTCAAAGCTCTCAAGAGAGTGGACAAATTTAGCAATTTAAACATTATAATCATAATGGGGCTGTAAGGTTGCGTGAAGAGATCATCTAATCCATCCTTCCTGCCAGAAGGCATAATCAACAAGGCCAGTATCACCTCAGGTATATATTGGTCCAAGCTATTTTTAAATATCTCCAAAGGATGAGTTTCTCAGACTCCCCAGACAATCTGTTCCAATGCTTCGCTAACTTTGATCACTATAAAAAAAAATTCGTATTAGTAACCTAAATCTTCCCTCTTGCAATTGAAACTCATTATTTCCTGTCCTATCCAACTTGAACATGAAAAACAGATTTTTCCTTTCCTCCCTGCAGCAGCATTTTGCATAGTTGAAGACTTTCATGCCTTTCTATCTTAAATCTCTTCCTTAGGTGAAATAACCCTGACTCATCAAGTCTTTCCGTATAAGGCTTCTCATCAATCTCAGTCCTGTCTTTCAGACTCTTTTCAATTGGTTCAATACTGCACACAGTGGTGCAACTAAAGCTTTACTTTAACTTCTGAATAGAGCAATTAAAAAGGCTGAAATAACCAAAAATACAGACAAAGAAAATTATCTTTGCATCTTAATTCTGATTGGATATTAGTAAGGTGTCGTGGTTTTTAAGGGACAGATGAAAAGATGTTATGAAAGTTGAGATACAAGGTAATACCAACATGAACAAACGTTGAAGGACATATTAGACAAAACATAACGAAAGACACCACAAAAAAAAATGCTGTCTGTATCTGAAGTGTTTGAAAAGAGGGCATAATCAGACATGGCACAAATAGCTATGATCCCAAGAAAGGCCGTAGCTACAGTGATTCGTATCTACAGTGAAAGGGGAATAGTAAAGGACCTGAAGCAACAAGAATAAATTGTTAGGAGTTCACTTTAGCCATGCTTACTTTCAGGTAATTTGTTAGGTACCCACGGAAAACATTAGAGAGAGAATTGTGACAGGGACTGAGAACTGGGCCAAGAGATCTGAGACTCGATTCTGAAACTCACAAACATGGCCATCAATTCCATTCACCAGCTATTTTTGCGCATCCTGTCAATGGAGCTAGAAGAAAGAGGAATTTAGCTGTATTCCTAAAAGCAAGGTGTCCTAATTCCTATGGAGATCTATAAAAAGTACATGGCTGTCTTTCTCCAGAGCACTCTGTGGACTCAACCTTCCCGCCCTCCCTTAGAAGTCATCCTGAAAAGTTAATGTTTACTGTGAGCTTTTCAGGTTTCAGTTTTACTGGGGACCGAAGGTGATGGTGATCATTTAAAGTATGGTAGTGTATGTTCCTGAAAGATATGACAGGTCAGAGATGATGATGATTATTGATAATGATGATGATGATGATTATTATTTTATTATTTCTTTAAAGGAAGACTAACCAATTACCAAAAAGAATCCTCTCCTTTAATAAGCTCTCTTTTATACAGAAAAATGAATCTGTTGGCCGTATGTTAAATATACCATCCATTACCTTTTATTCCTCTACATGCATTTAGATCATCTAGCACAGAAGATTTTTCTATAAGCAAGTAAATAAACCCAAACACGCACTCTTAATTCTGAAGATTGTGGAGAAGTCTTCCAGATGTCAATGGGGCTGTAGCTGAAACAGCAGTGTCCATTCAAATCTTAAGCCTACTTCTAACAGTGACTCAGGGGTATGAACTCTCATCCCCTATTAATAATGACACTCCATTGCCACCATTATCTATTTAATCAATTCACCCAAAAACAAAGGCAACAGAGAAAAGGTGGAAAGGTGAGAAGCAGGAGAAGCAAGAATTAGGAACTGTTTCAGAAAAGGGGAAGGGAGGAAACAGAGCAAAAGGAAGGTAATACAGCAGAAGAGGAAACAAGTGGTAGAAACAGCAGTGCCTTTAAGGAGTTTTTTTAAATTGAATTGTACTGAGTGTATCAAACACCTGTTTGTATAGACTCAAAAAATTAGGGACCTAAGCCCAAAGGAAATCTGTTTGTGTTACAATAATTTAAAAAGTAGTCACCTACATTGTGAAGAAATCTTTTTCAAGAATGAAGTAGGTTACGTTGGACTGACAGAGCATTTAAAATGTGTAGTATTAATGAAAAACAATTATTTTCTAGAATGGGCAATTGTATGGGGGGCAAATCTAGTTCGTTCATTAGCTCTTGGAGTTTTAGCAGTGTTATTGAAAATGCTTGAGAATTATAATCTCTGTCTTTTAACAACTTCCCCACTCCTGTATCTTCTCAGAGATTTCCATCTGAGAAGGTAAAACCAGGTCAAGCAGAGAGTGTTTTTCTGTCTAGGTGGTTGTGAATCTCCCAGGATCTCCTCCATTTAGGAGTATATTCATCTCGTTCTGGAGATGAATATACTTTGGGGTAACAGTTCTTGAGGAATTTTTCTTCCATTAATTTGCATAAATCATCTCCCTTCTCCCCCTCCCTTCTTTTTTGGAATTTGTAGTAGCATAACAGATTTACACAGGCCAATTGAACAACGTATAAAAAAAAAATGCCTATTTTGTTTGATTTGTGCCTGCAATTAGTAATCTCATTCAATGCCTCCTTGCTTGTCTGAACAGCAATTTCGTTACTCATCCTGCTTGTTTCACTCATAATTTTACAGGCCATGATCCTGTACTTCATCAGCTACCTCTGGATTCCTTACTTGTAATCCCTTAATTTGGATTAAAGAATCCAAATCTTTTTAGTCGCTCCTCATAGAGTTTTCTGTACACCTTTACTGTCCTCCCCTGTAGATTTACAATCTTCTTGTGAGCTAGAAGTATAAACTGTGTTGAGTTCTTTAGTAGTCTACATAACTCAGTCAAAATGTTTTCTGTTTTGTTTTCCATGCTTTTCATTATAACTCTTAAAATTTGTTTGCTTTTCTAAGCATTTCAGTGTATTGGCATGTTTTTCAGAAAACTAATTACAGGGAATGCAGGATTTTCTGAGTTTAGAGCCCAATGGGGTATATGAACAGTTAGGATTATTTTCCCATGTACATTACTTTGCATTATCCAACACTGATATTGTCTGCCATTTTATCTGCCAGTCACTCAGTATCATGACATTGTCCTGCAGTGTTATCACCTAATTATATTTACAAGAGGTAAATTATGACTTGCACTTTAAATTCACAGCTATCCATAGACTTACTAAGTCTATTTTTTAGCATAGTTTCTACCATTTTATCCAGTATGGAGATCTGTCTTTCTATTCTGAAGTTCCACAGTTCAGTCTGAGAACCTTTCTATGAGCAGAAACTTTATTTGCCACTACCCATGCTACCAAGGACATTTTATGTTTTAGCTGAATCACTTACTGCAGTGCATCTTTTTCATATTTTAGTCCCTTTGAAACTCCTAGGTGAGCACCATCTGGTCCTTGCAATTTGCTACAACTCATGTTATTGATTTGTTCTTCATAAAAATGTAAGAATGACTGCACTATGTCAGACCAAAGGTCTATCTACCTCAGTATCATTCTAGGCCAAAACCAGATGTCTAGGGAAGATTATAGGAAGGAAAGGTGTTATGATAGTTCCTCTAAATTCTCCCCTGGCCTTCAACCATTTGTGGTTTAGAGACTGCTGGAGGTCAAATTGTCTGTTAATTTTGAAACTCTTAATGAATTTTTCTTCTGCAAACCTTATAACAGTTGAAGAGAAGGCAGGACTGACCTTTCACATCTGCAAGACCCCATGGCAAAGAGTACCATACAGTAACTGTATACTGTGCACAAAGAACCAGATCCTTTTGTTTCATGCTTTTACTTCTTGCAAGGAAACTTATTCTCTTTTCAGCATCTTCAGTAAGTTTACAGACACCCATTAAGTTCACACACTTCCATCTTATCCATCCTTGATTATCGCTTTTCCAAGCTGAAGCACTGTAGCTTTTTAGTTGTTCCTTGCTTGGAATTCTTTCCATATACTTATGAAACCTTACAGACTGTCTACCTCTGAACTTTGTGTTGGGTTGTTTTTGTGGTCTGCAAGCAATCTCCAAGCTACCTGCAAGTATTATACTTTTTCAAATGCACCTTCTACTTCCTTTTTAATATACTGTCACATTAAATAATTTCCCTATTTGAAATTAAGTCACACCTCCTCTCACCCCTGCTCCCATCAGTGGATGAATATGTGATTACAGTCTATCAGCTACTGCAAAGTAGTTTTTTGGTAGTAAAATTTTGAATGGTACTTGGTACTCTAGACAGTGCTGGGGGTAAGGCAAGCTCTAGCTGTCTTCTCTTGGATCTGCTAACTAGCTGCTCCAAAGAGGTGTTTTCAGTATCTCTGAATGAGATACTGGAGTGTCATCTGTGTCATATCCTAACCTGAAATTTATCCAGGCTGTCTATGACTGAAGTCTGCTGTCATTCTTGAATTTTCTACTGCTGCAGCCTTTCTCGTTTACCTTTCTGTGTCCCCAGTCACTGTGACTATCATGATGTGGAGAGGAATGGGGAAGTCATTAACATAACCCTAGTATTACCCACTTTCTATTTATTAAATCATAGGGACTGAACACTACTGATGGATAGAGTTGGCTTATGCCTTTTCTCATTTGACCCTGTTTATACCACAGTGTCCCCCGTAGAGCCAAATGTTTGAATAACTTGTACCTTGTAATTATGGCCTTACTACTTGTTTTCCTTATACCATGTTTGTAAATGGCTCTTGAGGCAATATGTTCATTTAAAAGCAGGCATTCTAATAGAATGGTTTTGCTTTTGGGAATCATCTATGCATTCGGCCCCAGTGGAGTGACTTTGCGGGGCTCTGTTGAACTAGGTTGAAAATTTGATTCACTGCAGCCAGGGTAAATATCATATGAGGTGGGTATTATGCTTTTTCACCTGTCCTTCCCTACCTTTTTAGGTGCTTTTTCTTGCTCTCTTTGATTTGCCAACTAGGAGGGTAGCAAATAACACTGACTAGGAACTGACTCCCCGAGAAATAGACTGCACTGAGAACAGTTACCTCTTCAGTCACTGCCACTCCTATTTTACTTACTGGATTTCTGGGAAAGCACACCTCAAAGATGAAAGAAAGTTTTTCTGCCTATCTCTGGAAGATACTGAGTTCCTCCAATTGCTCTCTACAGCCAACCTCTATCCTATCTTCCTCCAGAAGAGGTCAAAATTTTGTTGACCATTCATTTGGTCAAGCTGAGAAAGAGGAGAGAAGAAAGTTCAGTCATCAGCACATCCAAACAAAGGTTGAGGATAGTCCGTAGTAGTCCATAAGAGCTCTCATGGAAAATTATGCAAACCCCATGCCCACAAACATAGATTAAAAAAGGCTAGTTTAGCTTTGAATTAGTAAAGTTCTTACTCAGCAACCATATGAAAACAAATCATTCATCTTGGATCACATCCCTTTTGAATGATCAAAAAATGAGTGGGAAAAAATATTCAGGATAGAGAAACTAACAGGACAAGCAGCGCGTGAAAAATGGTGTGAAAAAGCTAACAAGTAATTTAGAAAAAGAAAGAACGAAGAGAGATACTGACTAGTGAATTGTTTAATGAAGATGGATTACTTGGTGCTCTTAATTTAGTCTCATAATGTGAGAACAAGAAGACACTCAATTACTCTGAGTGTTAGCAAACTTAAAAGTGATAAAAGGAAACAATTCTTTATGTTGTGAATAGTAAATCTTTGAAATCCAAATGCTCTAACATTCAGTTACCTGAGCAATTTAGATTGATTTGAACTGGCCCTTACTAAATGAGAATAAGCATAGCTTTGGTTGCTGTTTTGAAATAGGGGAGCATAGTGAAATAGCATGACTAAATCTAGCACGCCTTTCGGGACATTAGAGTGCATTTGCATTTTGATTTCAAGAGCATGTTTTGTCTAGGAAAACATTCTATAATGGACTGAAGTGTTGAACTTTCACAAAAAGTTTTGACAGCTTTTGGTGTTATATGGTCTCTCAAAAAGCAGCTATGGTATGCTGCTTGAGTCCTCATCTACAATGGTAGATTCATTCTCTTGTCCTAGCCAGAGAATTGGAGCCAGCATACCACTGTTCTTATGAGGACTGTAATAAAATCCCTTCAGTAATTGAGCCGACTACTATACCTAAGTCTTAGATAAACACTATCACTCGTTTAAGGCACATAGAATTAATATTTCTTGTCTTATTGGCATTATGCTTGATGATATCGCTCCTCATATTGAGGAATTATAACAATTCTTGTTCACTGGATGGTTAGTTTATCCACGTGGTGAAAGTATCTGAGAAGTGGGCTTGGTAGAACAAGGTGCAAGTGGATTGAAGTGAAGAAACTGAGGTGAGTGTTTACAGCTGTCAAGGGCAAACTTCAGATATTAAGGCTTTCAGGTAAGTTCACACAATTGGAGTGATGATCAGGCATTCTCAGGATTAGCTTCAACAGTCTGTTTCAGTCATTGACAGAGTACAACAGACATTGCAGTGTTAAGATCCTGTTGTTAACGAGAAATGCCCTCCCTAGGTCAGGCCAGCAGTCCATCTAGCCCAGTGTTATGTCAGGGGCAGGTCAGAGGATGCTATTTAAGCAGAGTGCATAAGTCTGGCCAACTTGCAAGCCGTTACTCACATACTCTGCCAACTTCTGCAGATACTGTATTAGGAACATTGCAAGTTAGATCTTAACACAAGTTTTTATTATTCATCTGTTAGCCTGTTGTTTATGAATTTGTCTGGTCCTTTTTTCTTCAGATCTATCTGCCACTACAGCCTCCTGGGGCAGCAAGTTCCAGATATTCTCCAACCACTGGTTAAACTGGCATTTTATTTTAAATCCATCTTGTACTATCTTGGTGCCACCTTACTCACTGCCACAGCATTCATGTATTGCTGAGTTTCGTGAACAACAGCTCTGCATTTCTGTTCATTTCCGTCATATCCTTTCCTTAGCCTTCACCACAGAAAGAATGCTGTCCTGTCCTTATGAAGTAGCTACACCATCTCCTTGATCATTTAGTTTTTCTTTTCCATATGCACATTTTCTATATCCACTACATCCTTCTGAGCTGCAGAGACAAAGGTGGCACAGGCTGTTAGAACGTAGCCATGCCAGATGTGGCCATTGCCACAGAAATGGGCTCAACAATCTTATGACTTCTGTGGTTCTAACTGCCAGTTCGGAGCACATCCTAACTCACCACTCACAAGAAGTCAGCAGCCTGGAAACACAAGCCCATCGGTTACCCTCCTACTCAGACTCCAAAATGCCTTACACAGGGCTTGTCATTTGCTGACAGTCAAACTTCCACTTTAGAGACCCCTGTGACTTTTTTGGTTTCCGCTGCCCACAGTTTGGTTCTGTTACAATGAAGATGCAGACGAGTCTTTCCAATATGGGCTCTTTCTTTGCCATACATGGAGATTGTGGGTTCCTACCTGCCCCTCGCACCATGCAGGATTTCAGAGAATGCTACCATGCAGGTCAGGGACTTTCGTCCCCTACCTAGCAGGCTGAATTTAGCTTTCAGAGTTTCCCTCCTATATTTCTGCCCTGCGATTGGACCAATGAGGACCAAGCTTCTCCCCTGCATCCTTAAGCAGCTTAAGTATTTTAATCCACTTGATTTAAAATATAACAAAATGGCCTCAGATTTGGAAGATTCGCTTTGGTTTTGGGAAAGCTAGTGACAAAGATAGACACTGTTACAGTCAGGCACTTGTACTTGAACATGCTGGGAGGGGTTCTGTGATGGGTAGTAGAGGATTTTGATGTTAAGGAATATGTTGGCTGAGGTTGCTTGCAGAATGTGGTTAGCTGAAGGGGAACTATGAAAATAAATACTTAATAAACATTCCATATGCACTACATTCTTCCTTGTTCTCTGAGGAAATAACGTTCAAATGGCCTGCAATCTTAATGACAGAAGTGGTGGGAACAGACCTTCAGCTCATCTGTGGAGATAGGCTCACAGGCCCTATAGTATTCCCACTATAACATAGGATGCTTTAATGTTCACCTCCTTTGCAGTTCTGCTTCATAGCATTTATCCAACGCTCTGATTCCACGGTCACCATTTCACAGCAATTCTCTAAGGAATTTCTTTATTACCTTTTATTTTACTTGCAGAGTCACAGATCTCTCCGTGAGCATCACTGGACAATTTTTTGCTCTGCTTGCCCTTTCTGCTACCTACCCCTTTGCACTGCTGGGGCCAGCACTAAGGTTGTTACTACAAATTAATATTTTTTTTCCCAAGCTGCACACTTGTGCATGCATTGACATAATTAACATACACAAATCATAATTAGCATGTTGGAGTGACCTCTTGGGCAGATATCTTCTCAGCTTTGAACAAGCGGGAAATATGCATAGCCATTTTTGGAAATCCTGCCACGCATCGGATGCTGACACTCCTGCGTGCACCCTGAGGTGCCCAGAACTGTCAGTGCCCTGTGCTCAGGGTATTAATTGGCCAGCCAATCGCATAACAGCCAATCAAACGGCTTAAGTAACAAAGGCAGCATTGTATATTTACTCTGATTATCTTACTTTTGCCTAATGAAGCTGCTTTAAGGTTTCTCTCCTGGCAAGCATCCAAAATGCTTTTATCTGCCTGCATGCAGCGGGCTGTCAAGCTGAGAGAAAAAGCCTCCTTTGTGTGCACAGACTGTCTTTTTTTTTTTTTTTTTTTAGAGGAGGAGCTGCAGAGAAAAGGGTGGATATCTTTGTGGGTGCCTTGACTTTCATATGTTGAAGGAGGCCTGTAAGGGTGTCTTTTTCATAAATGTTCTGATTTTTTTTTTTAACTTTGATCCCAATGAATGGAAAGTGTGTTGAGAGTACATCAGGCGTACAGTGTCATCACCATGTGGCTCCTACGTTTTGGTTAATTTCTGTGTCGTTAGTGATATTACTGAGCACATTGGTTATTTGCTTATGTACCCTAGATCTGCATCTGCTGGATGGCTCCCCCTGCCCCCATCCTTCTCAAAAAGAATGGAAGGATTTTAATGCAATTGTTACAGAAGAAATTTCTGAAGGGAGAAATAAAAAAAAAAAATCAAGAAATTAACCCGAGGTGAACTTGCCTTAACTCCCAGTACAATATTCAACACAGGGATACAGTTCTCTAAGAAAAATGGTGAGAAGAACTGGGGAGAAGGTATAAGCAGCATAAGAGCAACCACAGGTCTATGTTCTCAGGATCAAAAATTTCGTTAGTCTGTGTACTTATTTCTCAACTTTTATTCCCAATTAAAGCCTGCTTTTGATTCACAGCAAAATTTTTCTTCAATTCCAGAGAGTTTCAACAAAACTCTCTCCTAAAAGTTTGCACGGGTTTCTTATATTACAAATCAGGTTATATGTTGGGAATTTTTTATCAATTGTTTCATAACTGAAAAGATATGTTTACACTCCTATTTGCACATGATCCTATTCTTTTTTTAAGAAGTTCATTGCATAATCAGCTGATAGCAACTGTAGTGATTATAGGCCATGCAAATAAAATTGTGCTGGAATGAGTCCATTCTGGCGTCAACCAAGTTTACCATTTTCACTGCTGTATGTCAGAGTAGTTCAGTGGACTCCAGATTGGATTTGCAAAAATACTGCTTTTTCACTGCTTTTTTTTTCTTATGTTTCCATAAAAATTTATAAAACAGAGCTCCCTGGCTTCACAGCTTCCATAGAAATATAGCCTTTTAGAGGAAAAAGTTAAATTGGCGGTAGATATTTATTAAGTGAAACTTCTAACAGAAAGTCATCCTGATAGTGTAGTAGCTGGAGTTTGACATGTTCACCATTATTTCTAATTAATACCTATTCTCCCTGGTGCTAAGCACATCTCTGAGTTGCACGAGACTATTCAAGATTTCAGCAATTGTCTTTTCTTCTTGTTTAGAAGCTAACTTCCCCACCAAACTGAAACTCATCGAATTTGTTTAGGAGTGTTTCCTAAACAGCTGTCAGGGTGCTGCCCAGGTGCCCAGGCTCATCGTCAGCGAGGATGGGGCTGAGCTGTCCCTGAGCCCCGGCAGCCAGATCCCAGGAGGGATGCGCTGAGGGCCCTGGCACCAAAGTCCTTAATAGAAATGCAGTAACCTGGAGAAAATGCAGGGCATTAAAAGAACAGAGATCAAATTGATGGAAGGTGGTAGTGACTTGTTCTCTGCTCTTTCATATTGAGGATGGCTCTGTCTTTTTTACGGTCATGACACCTGAATTTACAGATTTTTGTGAGTGATTTGGGAAGAGCCCAGGGACAGAGTAAGTGAAGTACGAGGCATGCTCCAGGGGAGCCAGCATGGGGAGCAGCATGGCGCTAGGTCATGTCTCTGTCAGCCACCCCATAAAATCAACTGCTTGTTTTTCCAGTGGCAGAGGAAAGTGAGATGCATCTGGGAACTTGAAGAAGGACAAAGAGAGCACAGTGATTACAACTGTTCTTATGCTGAAGTCACTTTTTACCTCTATTAGTCCAATGAGGCTATGAGGGTGATTGAATTGAAAAGGAAGGAAGTGAAGTGCTAGTGGGTGCACTGGAAAGCTAGTTCCATCCAACCAATGCTTTTCTTTAATATATGCAACCTTCTTAACTTACAAACTCACAAACTCACATTTTTTCCCTATTTAGTCCTTTTGATTTAATTTCCCTTGTGCTGCCGTGTATTTCTATTCTAAGTTCTTAAGTGAGAACTTTTTATGTGTCTGCCTTGGTAGTGCTTACTGCTACTGCTGCTAATTGTAATTAATATAATTTTGTTGTTATTATTATTATTATTATAGAGACAATGTTTTCTCTCATGGTATATTTTGACACTAATCATTCAAACCCAGATGAATGAAGAATCTATTTTATCTAACAACAACAAAAGGTAATTTTTCATTAATATGCAGAACAGTTTGCATTTTTATTACAATAATTACTTACCTAACCTTCCAAAAGTTACAATTTTTAGCAACCACACTATCACACAGTGTTAGATCAGTTTGCTGGTTTTTATAAAACAGATAATGAGTACTCTTCCTTTGAGTATTCAGTATAAAGTGATTGTAATTATCTTGTGGTTTTAAGAAATGTTCAGCCACCATAAACAATGTATTTCAGTTTATGAAAGACGTACGATTTATGTCAAATTGTGTTTAGTGTGTGCCTATTCCAAGATACCAAAGGAGCTGAAGTAGGTTCATAATGGATGCCGTTGTTTGCTTTAGGTAGAACAAATACATCTTTTTGATCCTGTGTCTGTGAACACAAAATACCGTGTGACAAATCCATAGATAAAAGACATATGCAGCTGTTTCTCAGTATCTCAAGCATGGGGCAGTGCAAATAACTAATCAATTTTCTTTTAGGTCAATAACAAGTCATGTATTAATGAGTAAAACCTGTTTCACAGTTACGTGCCATATGAAAATTTATCCTCTGGAAACATAATGCGGTTGCTGGACAACATGCAACCTTTCTGTAGCAGTCAGTGTTCTATTTCTAGTATCATGTTAAGCTATTGATAACCAGCCCAAACACTCAAATATCTTAGGTCATTAAATCAACAAAACGTTTGACAGAAACTCTGTTACTGTATTATAATCCAGAATTCAGAAGATTTCCTCGTACTTCTTATGCAATGATAAAACAAAAGAGAAAAAGAACAACAGAAAAGCAAACCAGGCTCCCCCAAATTATAAGAATATAATTTACTTATTTCTGCACACCTGTTATTGAGAAATAACTCTTAAGTGCTATACCACCGTGGAATATTCCCTACAGTGAAAATGAGACAGTTTACTGCTCAATATATTAAAAATCTAGTTAGAAAAGCTTGACATTTTTTTGTATTTTGACTCACTTTCAATATTACAGTGTCTTTACCCAAATACCTGTTAAGTATGAATTTTCATTTGGAGAGGGATTATTTCACTGTGAATTTACTTTAGGAGTTTGTACCCACCCTGCACGGATCTTTGAAAAATAAGAAAGCTTTTTTATTATTGTCTACATAAAAATGATAATAAATTTTTCCTCCTGTGCAGAGGCAACATAAGTATTCTTAATCACAATAAATCATCACCTCTGTACATGTGTGGGTATGTGGGTGTGGGTTTAGGTCTTTTAGGTTTGCTAGAGAAAAATGAAAAAGGTAGCTGGGACTATCTATGTCTATGTTATGTCTACAGTAGCAAGTAGTGTGGACCAGTAGATGCAAGAACTTGCTATTCATGCCCACACAACACATATATTAATGAGGGGATAAGGTCTAGGCTGTCCTATAGACTGCAGCCCATTTGTAGCCAGCGTGCATTGGGTATACACCTTCTTGTTTAGTTTCACCTAAAAAAGGTTTCAGTTCATGTGCTCCATAGCAGCTCCATGATGCAAATCAAAGTACAGTAAATAGGGACAACTTGCAATTCAAAAATGCCCTCCTGATACAAATTAAAACACAAATGTAGACACATGTTCTGCATCTCAAAAGCCATAATCAAGCCATAATCAAAAAGAAAGGAAACAGCTTTGAAAAGGCAACAATATGACCTAAGAAATGGCAGGTCTAAAAGAAAAGTCTACCTATTACAGATATCTGTGTACAAAAACAATGGAAGAAAATGAGTGCTGAAATCTGATCAGAAGCTATGAGCTGTAGGAAAAAAAGAAGCAAACGGCCATCTGCTGATACTAAAGCTAAGGGAAATTAGTATCTTCTTCAGAATATTAAGGAACAAATGGAATTAAAAAGCAATATTCACTGGTTTCCAAATGAAGAAGGTCTGTCAACCAAAATACTGAAAAAGCACAAATATTCACCAAAGAAATCTGTGTAGGGGCAAAAGGCAATATGGATGTAGCACACTTCATTCCAAAAACATCTAAGGATAATATTAAAAAACCAGCTCATATACAAGCTTGTACAAGTAGAAGGACTGAAGGATTTGGGAAAAGACATAGTGTGCAGAACCATCTGCTGCTGAAACAGTGGGTTTACAAACTGAAATTCTCGTGAGTCGCATTGGACAAGAGCCCCTTTTCTTCTTCCCACATACTTTTCTTTGCAGTTACATGTGTAGCAGCATGATACATGAGGGAAAGAATAATAAAAGAAGCAGGAGCAAAGCAACTTTGCACAGATGTCTTCTCACTGCCCCTCCCTCTGATTACTCTTACAAGTTCTGCTTAGATATTAGAATATCCATAAATTCATTGGTGAGAATCTGTGCCATCTAATGAAGAAACCTGACTCACCAAAAGAAGACCTTACTTCTTGATATTTGAATGGGAAATTCCCTCACAGCAGAACATTTGTTACCAGGTAAACATAATGCGATAAATAACACAGCTAATGTAGTCCACTTTGTATTTCTTGGGCAATGTGTTTACTGCAATTCACTTGAACACATATAAATATGTACTAATAGTTTTTTACTAGGTGCTATGCCTGACTCAGTAGGTGTTAACTTTGATTTAGTAGATTAAATATCTGATTCAGCAGGTAATTCACATGTTTCAACAGGTTGTATAGCTGACTCAACCTGTGAAGTATCTGGCAGTGTTTATTTTTTCCAAAAGTTGGTATATCCATTTTAGGATGAACTTTGTCCAGTTCTCCATATGGCTCATTAATTTACGTGCAAGTTAAACATTTTACTGGGATTGTATATTATAAAGTGTTAATTTAAATATATTTATATAACCCTTCTGAATTTTAAGCAGAACATTCGCTTGTGAAAAGATTTGTTTCTAAACATTATCCTTCTATGAATATTAGTTTTTGTTCAGTTATCATCCTGAAATCTCAGAAAGAAAAAAAGGGGCGTTTATTTGAGCTATTTCATACTCAAAGGATGACAAAAAATAAAAGGAGAACAGGGGAAAGATTCAGGTTTCAGAATATGATGATTCACCTTTGACAAATGGATATCTTTTTTTTCTTGTTTGTTTTTAATTCTGTTATGTCTTACAGTATATAGAGACGAAATTAATTTGAAAGAAACCTTGAAAATAAAGCAGACAGAGGAGATTTGGCATGGAAAAAATATGTAGAAGAAAGAGTAAAAGGAGAAATCAAGGAGTGATATGGTTAGCACCGTTTCAAGAGCTGGGGACAGGCTGTGGAAGAACACATTACCACATACTTCTGCATTAAAGGTTTTGGTAATAGGTAACATTTAAGTTAAGTTCGCAGTAACTGTATCAATGAATAGGAAATACAGATGAATACAGAGAAGAACCATCGCATTTCATACCGACTTGTGTCACAGTTGACAAACAGCAGATCCTTTAGGAGGTGCCCACAAACATCCAAGCAAGAGAAGTCGTTGCACTGTCTGTCATACTACCATCTAGTGGTTCCTACTAAGATTACCACTAGGCACAAAAGTGAATACATTCTTGGCTAGTGGAACAGATTAGTTCTGAACCTTTCTGAACTTTTAGCAGTAGATTTATCAGTATTTTAACTGTTAAAATTATGAAGTCAGGCAAGCAGGAGTTGATAAGGAGGATCCTAAATATGCAGAATGAGCTCCACCATAGTTAGATACGTATCTATTTTGACACTCATTAAGTGCTCAATCTTCGGTGCCTGTTTTTCCTTTTGCATGTTAGACTGATGATGGCAAGACCTAAACTTGTAATGAAAATCATAGGCTTTTATTTTGTTTGACTTAGAGTTTTCACTGAAAGTTACCCTTTCATGCATCTTGGGTGTCCCATGGTGGCAAATATTCCTTCATTTAATTTGACTTCTATTGTTTCTCACTGAAAGTGATAGTTGTAATCATTCATTGCAGGTGGACAATCTTGCTTTATTTTTCTATTCTTGCTTAATTTTGATTTTCATTTTATATATATATAATGTCTTCTAGGCACAAGTGAAAGTTGTATAGTTCCAGAAAATGCCAGACACAGCATACGGAGCTACAAAATAATGTATAGATTAGGCAAGGCAAGAATCACTGTTGAACTACTGTAAATGTGTTATAAATTTTTAGCCTTCAAAGCTTTTCGTAGCTTATTCTAAATTTGCATTTCATAGTCATTGTATTGAGTACTGGCTGTACCGACTATGTTTGTATTTACATCTATATGGATTGATAGAATAAATATGTGATTTTTGCATTTCCATCCTTAATTTTTGTAAAATGTAGAAATTATGAACTGCTAGACAAGGTGATTTCATTTATTGAAATTGATTTTGGATGTTTCTTGCAGTATATTTTAGAAATAACACTGCTAAACAACTGTAAATATGATGCTGATGTTCTATGCTGTTGAACTGTGCTGGAATCGGCTAAATTTTACCTTTGTAATGCATGACTTCTTAATGTATGACTAAAGGTATTAGAGGTAAAAAAAGCATGAATATCAATCTGTTTCTGTACTCAAAATGACCCCTGGTTTTATTAGTAATGGAATCTAAGTGACATCATCTTTTGACAGTCATGATCTTTAACCCAGTTTGATCTAAACCAGACTCCTTTGGAATGATATCATTAAGGTAAATCCCTGAAAGGAGAGCAAACCATTTTAGTATAAACCATTTAAGGGTATTAAGTTACTGGGAATGATTTCACTAATTTATTTTCTTATAAAGGACAAACAATTTCAAGATTGCAAGACACAACCAAACTTCCAAATTTTTTCCAGTTGAATTAGGTTTAAGCTTCTTAAATACATTATAAGTCTTCACATCTTTTAAAACATGGTTCAGAAGTCATAGTTGATTATTTCTTAAGTGAACATTGCAGTACAAACTATATTGTTATGCCTTATTCTATTAAATAACATTGAACTGAAATAAAAATGAAAAAAAAATTGCAACTATTTTATGCAAAGGATCTTATCCTTTCAACCCTATCCCCTCCCTACCCATCCCGTCTGTCCTATGAATTCATGATTCTTTTCAAGAACTGACCATGCTGGGATTGTTCTCCTTTTCTGCCCGGTATTGGCTAAGAGTTTTAATGAATTAACCAAGGTCTTTTGTTTATGATGTATCACACAGGATTATTTAAAAAATCAAATATTGATACCAAATGAAGAATAATAAAGTTTTTATTCGGCAGCAGAAAGATAAGTCCAAATTACTCAGGGAAGGAGAGTTGTGAGTAAAAGATGTGTGATTTGCCTCTGTGTCTGATGCAAATTTTTACCCTTGAATTTTTCTATTTTAAAAACCCTTTAAATCACTGAATAGAAATGAAAATAGCAACTAAAACTCTCCCAATAACAAAAATACACAAATATACATTGAAGAGATTTGCTATTACCATGATGAACATTATCTTTTAGTCAATTGATTAGTTTTGTCAATGTTTTTCGCTGAAAGAAATTGCATATGGACATTGTTATAGTGGTTTTATCTAGAGCTTAATTCTGATATTTTTGGTAGCATTACTTTTGTTTTTGTCTTCCAGCCAGGTGTTTCCAATAGTTTTGACTGTAAGATAACCCAATAGCTGGTGATTAATGTAGCCATCGTAAAGAATATAAACAATCCTGGAAACAGAACTCAAAGTTCAAATATGGATGCTAACAGTAATTGCTTTTAACAAGTGCAAGGAAGAAGTGAGAGGAAACCTGGTATTGAATTTTGTGTTGCCAAAGAGAAACTGACCAGCGATAACAGAAGCATCAGAAACACAGAGTGCAGAGAGGTAGCACTTTGCACAGGAAGTATCACGAAACAGCCCATGTCAGCCCAGTAGTAATTGGGCCTTTGAAGTTTCAAATGTGAGAAGAGATGAACATTCATCTTTAAAGTGTGCTGAGTCTCAGGGATTGCTTTTGGTTAAAGTAGGAATGTGCAGTTATTTGAAACCTGACCCTGAGGTCTCTAAAAAGTTTGGCTTAGGTTGTGCTAGAACTGACCTTGTAAATTTAGACAGCTGCTAGACTACTGCTAGGAGCAAATTATTACAGCAATTGTGATTTTCATGACTAGCATAAAAGCAAAGGGCACCTATTTAAGACCTGTGGGGTCAACTTTCACATTTACTACATTGCAGAGAAGTAGAAGCGCTGAAATCTCGCGAGAATAAGGTACCGTGAAGAACTTTCAGATTCTGCATAAAGCTAGAGGAAAAAGAAAAAAAGCTCACATAAATATAGGAGGATAGTTCTTTCAAGACATGACTTATTCTGGTGTAAAAAATATCACTTAAGAATATTTTATTTAAAAAAAATTCTCATTTACAAACAAGTATTTAAAGAAAATGTGCCAAATATTAAAAAATAGATCAAACCTTGAAATTATAAGAGTTGTTTTTATTTGCTTGTTTTGCTTATGTTTTTAAAATAAGATATAGTTCAGTGAGACAGTGAGTCTTTTAGAAGAGCAAAATGGGTTCATCAAAATTCAGTTGATTTTCTCTCCGAATTTGTTATAGCTGAAGACCTAAGGTCCAAATCTAGAAATGATTTTGTGGTCACTTTGTTTTATGTCATGTTCATTGGCCATAGTTGGGATCATCCATCAGACTGAAATCACATATGCAAATTCATTATGTGAAGTTTGCAATGGTTGTGGTTTGATCTACCTTTTAAAGTTGTTCGGGCGATCTGAATCCAGGGGGCATATTCGCATGAGGATACAAAGTTGAAAATTATTTCTTTACGAGGGATTTTAGAATTTCCTGTGGAAGCAAGTTTAATTTTTTTTTTCTCTTGACATTTGATAACAAAGCCAAAAGTAGTAATGATTAGTGTTATGAGATCTAGCCTGTTCACATCTCTACCTAGCATCTGATCATGTGCTCTCCTCAGAACACTTAATCTCTGGTGGACTCAGAATTTAAATACTCATGTATACTATCTTTCCCTATTCAACTTACTGACACATGACAATTCACCTGCCGACCTGGCTTATTTTCACCTTTCTGACTCAGATGTTCATCAGCAAACAACATGACTCCTAGAGTTCGCTTTAAATAAAAATACAAAAATTGGTTTTGTATGTCTGTACTGAGATGTGGTGGTTTCACAGAAATGTGGGGAATCCAAAAAGGTACTTCCTTCCAGAATGTTGAAAGCTAATTTTCATATGAATAACATTACTATAATTTGGAGCTATTACTCATGAGCCTCATTGTGCTGGACACTATACTGAGAAAATGCAGAGCTTACAAATCATGTGTAAAAAGAACCAGCAACTGAGATTTTAAAGAAACAATGAATGATATTGGTTATGGCATTCCAATGTCAAATTATCGGAACGTTTTTGTATCACATTTAAGAAATACTTTGATGAAGGACACACTGGCCAATGACAAAGAAGTTGCAGAGATTTAAAAAAGAGCCTGAAAAAAGTAATGGAGAATAGTAGTAAAAAGACAGCAGTTTTCTAAAAAGGTTGGAGTTGATGAGTAGCTGAGAGAATGAGGAGAGTAAATACTAGTTCTAAGGTTTGGCTAGGAAGATGACAGTAGACTTTTGGATGAGAGTGGTTTTGATTTGTTGCAACGTACAGGAAGTTGTTTGAGAGGATCTAGAATGGAAATGCATTTTAATTTGACTATAGTTAGAACTTTATTTAGCTCAGAGGTGCAAGATAGATGCACTAGGTGAGCAAGATCAAAAGCATTTTTTTGTGAGATGGAAGACATCCATATATTACAAGGAGAAAGAGCCACAGGAGAGTTAGAAGTGTAGAAAAACAAGAAAATGTATAAGAACGAACTCAGGAAGAATCAGCAAAAGGACTGGTGAGAATGTAGGATGGGTTTGATCTTGGATTTTGTCAGTCGTTATTTAAAATAAATTGGTGAGCTCCTGCGTGCTGAAACAAACAGATTTGAAGAATAAGCCAAATGTCATAAATGATGCCATGGACAGGGAACATGCATTCCACTAGGAAGAAAAACAGATCTGTTTAGTCTGGACATAGACCTGCTCATTAGATAAATGCCAGAACTGAAGAACAACAATTTAGATATTTCTTAGAGACATTCATTAATGGTAAGAGTACCATTAGTGGAGAGAAAGAGTGCAAGAATGAGGATATGGCTGGCAATTTTAGACCACACATTGGAATACAAGAAATAGGCAGGCAAATGAAGGACAGAAGAAAGAGAGGAATGTTAGAGTTCACTATTTAATGGTGACCATAGTCTCTTCTTTGTCTTCCTACATGCTCAGCAGTCATCTCTTCGCCATTTAGGTCCATTAATACAGACAGAAATACAGACGTATATACAGGTTTTTTATATTTTATACTGTAACTGTTAGTCCCCTGTAGCTAAGTAGAGCTAAATAACTCCTTTGGTGTCCATTATGTTTTCTAGAACTGGAAGCATTCCTGTATGTTTGTTCTTAATCCCCTTTGGGTTTTCAACGGTCTTTTGAAGCGTGGGTATAGAAATGAAGTTTTCTGGAAGGTATTTCTTTAGTCTATGTTCAGTCTAAGGTCACATCACTACATATTAGCATTTTTGTAGTACATTAGGGAGCTAAATTAAGCCTGGATATTCTAGTATCTTCTAAAAATTGAAAAACTGATTTTGCTATCTTTACTGTCAGTAGGGTAGTTTTCATTTTTGTGGAATTCAAATACCGAAGGATGTTTATGAAATTGAGAAATCTTTGGATGGATTAGTTCACTGACTGTGCTACCAAAAGATTTTGGATGACTGTAGATACCCATCTATAAGCCTCACTTGTCAAGAGGAGAAGTTAGCAGGTCAGAGAAGCATGTATTTGGGATGCCACGGAAATATTTTGGTATTGAGTCCAAGGGCAGGAATCACTGCTTGTTCATTAGGATTACTGAAGTTGATCCTTACCCTGTGCTGTTTGCTGACTTTTTTCTGTTTAAAAACTATTAAATTTCCTTGTGAAGTTTACGCCCTCCCTTCTACTGATGAAGTTATCATTCTAGTATTTCCTAAGTGTTTTATAAGTGACATTAAGTAGTGTGTATTCTGCTGTTTCTGACTGGCACTTCACACATAGCCCTTTCACTCTCATCTCAGAAGTGTAACAACATTGTTCACTATATTTTGGTTGTCAGTGCAGATGAAAGTCATTCCTAGTAAAATCTGCCATGGAGCTGGCAGTCAGAGAACAGCTGCCATCAAGCACGAGTCCTTATCTGTCAGGGCTACGGCATGGTACTGATCGAAAAACTTTAAGGCTTTGCATGCCATCCACCTCTGGTGGATACACAATGGATATGCCAGTTGGACTTCTGCTTGACACCTAACACTAGTGCTGGTAACTATAGCAGAATATTCCTGAAAGTGAATGCATTTTATTTATGGTCAATTATTTGCTCTTCTGCATGTGTATTGTATATATTTCTTTATAAAGCCTTATAAAATGTTGGGCCACTTATTAGCTAGAATACTGAATGTAGACGATCTAAAGACTTAAAAAATATTAGGTTCATCTCAACTTTATGGATATCAAGTTTTTCTAATGGTTTTGTAAAAAGTGTAGATTGAACATAGTTGTTGCATTTCACTTGGATAGTGTAGAACAGAGTCCAGTCTCTCTTTGAATATTCTGCAGTTTAGCACCTACAGATGGTTTCATTCATGTGGATCTAGTTTCATTGTCTTTGTCAAATGTGCTAATCCTGATGAGCAGACCACAAATGCAAGGCTGGTTTAGACAGACACTGTCAATAATATTTTATGGTATAGAATATTAGTTTAAATTACCTCCAGTCTAAGATCAGATGTGCTTAGTAGGGTGAAAGTTCTTAAAGATGGAGTGTTTTGCTTTTGATCGTAGCTTGCACTGATCTAAACTAGACATGCTGATCAAACAAGGAATTTAGGTAGAAGAAGATACAAGAATTTGTAGTCTGAAAGTAAAAAAAATAGTAACAATGTTAGAAATAATAGACATAATCTTTTAGATACACCGAACATTAAGAAAGTTTTATATTTACTGGCAACTTGTTTTTTTAAAAAACCTTGAAGGCTACCGCGTCAATAGAACCTTTATAACTATGGGAGATGCACTCTATACCCATGCTCATTGAAATATTCTACTTTTGTAGTTCTTCCATGTATAGCCTTAGTGTTAGCGTCAGTGAAGAGAAAGACAGGCAGAAGAGGCAGGTGTAGAAATAAAGGTTTTGTGGAGATGATACAGGAAGTGTGCCACCTCTGGGTTGAAATAGCATTCAGCAGACAGATAGCAAGATCAGCTAGTTCTTGTCTCTGCACACGTTTGGTGGGATATATCTTGTAAGACGGAAAGAGTAATTTTCTCCTGTTGAGGAATGGATGCCACAGGCTGAATCAGAAAAGCAACGAGAAAAGAAACATCTGAAAAGCAGAATCCAAAAAATGTTTCTCTTCTCTAGGAGAAATAGTGCCTAAAGCTTGGAGAAACCCACATAAAATAGATGGTCTTAAAAAGTAGGGTGAGTCTAGCAGTGAAGAACCTGGGTGTAGCCTGTGTGCAAGCACTGCAATTACCCCCTGTTCCCTGCCTGCTTCCTTCAGCGTGAGATGGCGAGCATATTCTTGTGCTACATATCTAACCCAAAAATGAAGTAAGTCAAGAGTGGGCTTCCTGCTTGGACCACTCAGGACAGACTTCTCTCACATGGGGAATGTGGTTGCCTGGCATTGCAGTTGTTCTGATCTGGAGCTCCTCTTGCTTCCCTTGCTTCCCTTTCATCTGACTTTGATTCAGTATTCCCTGAAGGACTGCGTCCCAATTCTGATAGCTCCTCACCTGCCCTTGTACTTCGGTTTTTCACAGGGACATTTGTGGCAATCTCTACAGCTATTTTAATTTCCACGTCTTCCTGCTTTCCTGCCTCCTAAAATGGAGGCAAGGATTGCTCAGTTCTCTTTTTCAGGGCAGCCAAGGGGCTGGCCCTGGCATCTGGGAAAGACTTTTGAGACAACTTTTTGAGAAGTGACTTTTGAGCATGACATGAAGTCAGATGCTATCTCGCCAGGCTGAGGAGGAAGGTAATGAGCTGTGCTGGTAAAACAGGTGAGAGGAAAGGGGTGACCCCTTCAAGGGCCAGAAGAGCACAGGGCCTAGGTAAACAGATAGGAGCATTTTGGGTGAGGGAAGACATTTCTGTTGGCTGGGTGAAGAAACAGCGAGGGAATTTATCAGCCTGGAACTTCTAATAATTTCTGAAAAGTGTTTTTTCTGTGGAAGTTATCTTTCTTGTTCCATTTGATGTCTGCAGTTCTAGTCTTATATTAAGAGAGGAATTTCTGTGTCTCCTCACTTCTGAAAACTAGCTCCAAAATAAGTTCCCAAGCACTTTTGGATTGTCCTAATTTGACTGATACTACTTTTCCATCAGAGTAATCACTATACTATCAAGCAACACTCAAATTAGTCCTTTACTCTTAATTTTAGTAATGTCAGAGTCTAGTTACAATTTATACATCGTCTCAACATTAAACAAATGTTGTGAGTATGTGTGTGTGTGGGAGTATATTGACTAAACTGCCTTCAATAGACACAAGCCGATGTTTCCTACAGAGAATACAGAAATGAAAATATCACAATTAAACTGGACTATACAGCAATACCACAGTGTCACCTGTCTATTAATTGTTTCTTTCATCACTCATTGCTTACTAATGTATTTTTCCAACTTTCATCCCTGATTTACTGGGCTGATCTTGATTTGCTTTAGGAAGACCATAAAAATTGCAAATACTCAGGGACAGGCAGCAAGAACACCCGTATTAAAATACTTGCTGTGAGTGCATGATGTATCTGAGGTGTCTCAGAATGGTTGACTATAATACTATAAGATAGTTACTGTAATGATAATATGGTAAGATAAAAAAGTCACTTTGGGAAAAACAACGTGTATTAATACATCATTGAAACATGTTTTAAGTCTTTTGCAGATATCTAGGGACAGTTCCAAATAATCTTGGTTATTCTATCATATATGTTACACATTTGTAACTTGTGTTATGCATTTTCCTATATATTGAGAAATAGCTTTGTTGTTATGCCAGGTAACCTATATATGACCCCCTCCTCCATCAATTATTAACGCTGTGCTAATTTAAAGAAATATTACGCGTTACAGTTTTGCTATTTATACAACACCTGAAAGCATGTTTACACTGCTCTATTTCAAAAGAAACTCACTGCTCTATGAAATACTTGAGGTTGACTCAAGTCCAGTCAGGGCTCACATCATTAAATAAATATCAAAGCAAACAACTGAGTTTTGTCTTTGATTGGGGAACTTCAAGGAACAAATATGCCAGTATACTGCAGTCCTGCCATAACTTTACCATGATTGCTTATATGCTTATGAAATGAAACAGTCTATTAGTACAAAGTAAATGTTAAAAATGCAAACCAGTATTTATCTCTATCATTAGCCAAGCTGTTTCTTTTCCAAGCTAAACATGTTTACAACTGTATCTGCCTGCTGTGACTGGTAAAGCTCGATAGTACCTTTGCTAAAAGCACCTCAAAAGTTTTCCATGCACATTGACTTTACAACCTCCAGCACAGAGAGCAGCCATAACATAAGCTACCTGTGAAAAAGGAATTAAGAAGTTATTTGTCAGTAATTGCTTTCTAACAATCTGAATACTACTAACCCTTTTAAAAGGCAAATTTGCATGTATTTATTGCAAGAAAAAAATTACATTGGATTTCCATCACAAACAACAAATGGTAACCCAATGGCCTAATTTTTAAGCTGCAGACGGTTTCCTACTAATTAATCTTATTCAATTTTGCTACCACGTACAGGTCTGGGGGAATTAAACTGGTACTGCTGTACTAACGACACACAAGTGTGCATGTAAGTCTGGGACAAATCTGCTACATTATGTTCCGCGGTTAAAGACATCTCCTGAAATTTGGAATGCATAAGTTTGTTCCAAAAGGGTTTACAATATTTTTTTTTTCTCTGAACACTGTTGTCACCCTTTAACGCCTGATTTTGCTTTGCTAATTAGAAAAGCTCCTGATTGCATCCCTTTTGGTGGTTTGCAGTGCTCATTGAGAAGTTGAGGAAAATATTCTTATTGTCCATTTAAATTTTTTAGAACAATGTGAAAGTTGCCATAGAAAGGATGGAAAATGCTTCATAAAGCATACTGCTTCATAAAGCAAAGAGATCTCAAACAGGAAAACTGAGTAAAAAAATGAGAACTCAGAGCCTCAGGAGTGTCAGAGTTTTTTCCTGGCTTTGCTGGAAGCTGCTTTGACAGGTTCAGATGTTGATTACGACCTTGGTCAGAACTGTCAAGCCACCTTTTTTTTAGGACTTTGAGTCAAGTACATGTTTATAAAGTAAAAACATAAAGTGTTTTGGATAGTCTGAATAAAAATCACTTACCTTCTCAAAGTTCTGTTTACATACTTTTCCTGTTACTGTAATCTTTCCAGTTCAGTTTATTGCTATGAACATTATCTTTAGCAGTCTTGTAGAACGGTTGAATATATTATTTAGATTGTTCTGAATCTGATTTTTCACTAACAAAAAAGTACTCCAAAAGTGTAAGAAATAGGGATAACTACTATGATTCAGACAGCTTTATAAGTCAATTGCAACTATTCCAAGAGCAGCTGCTGAGAAACTTCTTTGAATTCTTTTGATACAATATCCTGACATTAGAAAATCTGTCATTGTGATATATCTTGAAGTGTGGAGTAAAATATAGTACAGGCTGCTTGCATGGTATGAAAAGTTTCAGTTTTATGACTATACTGTTATTCAGCTTTTCATCTGCAGTGCAGATCAACATTTCTGAATTTATTACATACATCTGTCTGAACTCTTGCTGCTCAGTGGGGAAAAACAACAGTTGAACATAGGAAACTAGAATTCCAGTTCTGGCAGGTTTTATTCTAAGTAATCAGAAAATATCATAATCTTGTTTGAGACAGATGAGCTAAGACAAAATGGAGCAAAATGAAACAAACAAACAAACAAACAAAACAGCCATGTTTTCCCTTCTATAAAATTAACAGTAAAGGTCTTTCTTTTTCTCCCTTGGAAAGAGTTTGAGTTTGCATGATTTTGGTTCTAAGCTCCATGACCTTATGCTCATGATCTTATTTTTAATCATTTTCCCTTGCATGTCTGAAAATCATCCAAAAAATTGGCATTGCCATCTTCTATTTTTAACCTCTTTTAAAAGGTAACAAGACTAAGGAAAGCATGAATTAGGTAATTAGGTAATTGCAGTAGAACTTTAAAAAGTAGAATTTTCTGCTTTAGTTTATTCTCCAAACCTCAATGTCTTTCTGTGAGGTTGGTTAAAATACCCTAGATAGCTTATAGTCTACATAGACAAAACAGGCAGTGGTGTAAAGGAATGGGATGTTGCATAGAAACAAAAGCAAAAAGTTGTTCTTTCGTCAACTTAATAAGGATGTTGGATGAGAATAAGAAGGCAGAGGTGCAGCAGGGGGGCAAATGGGGAGATGAGCCAGAATCAACAACTGAACTACAAGGAATGAAAACAAGCAGCTTCTAAAGCAGAGTCTGCTGAGTCACTTGTACCCAGAGACGCCTTTGCACCTAGATCTTTTCCTTCTGCTGTTGTACTGGCTTCAGCTCTTAATGGAAAGCAGAGTGTGTGTGTTCGTGTTAAAATATCACTCCAGAACTCTCTTTCTTCCACAGCCTGTATAAACGGGGAAGAGCACAAAAGACGGACCATAACACAAATCTCTAAAAAGGCAGGCAGTTTGGATGGCAGGGACATTTGCTTCAGGTTGCCTCTGTTTAGTCCATCATGAATGATATTTCCCGATGCAAGATTTTCCTATTAAAGAAAATTGTTTTCTGTCTATCTCTCCCTCCACACAGATATGACGCCAATCATCCAATATGAAAAGCTGCATAACACATTTCTTCAGAGGTCCCTTTGCAGTCCTCTTTTTGAGGGTTTTCTTTTTCATTCTTCACATCTGGTCTCTAACAACCCACTTCAATATTAATTTTATTATCACCTGCTGTGTATTCAGTCCCATAACTGAAATGCTTCCTCTTATTCCTCTCCTTCTTTCACTGAATGTTCTGGTTTCGACAAGAGTATAGCAAATTCTTTTTTTCTCTTTTCTTCTAGATCACCCTGGTCTTCTTTCTCCACCACAACAGGTGAATCTACCATACCTTCCTTCTAGGTCCAGATTTCTCTTCCTTGTCCTTGCATGATATTTCTCTTCTTCACATACAACATACAGATTATATCCAGGAAATGAACCTTATTTATTTTTTAATATAACACTGATGCTGCTGCCTGAGCTGTCATGGAGTAGTTTCCTGCCTAATTACTGATCTCTTTTTTTTCAGGTCTAAATGATCATTCCTATCTGAAATGTTCGTTCCATACTTATCTCTGTCTTCTGGTACTCACATTACACTTTACAAAGTCCACCTGTCACATCTCTCCGCATCAAATTGAGTTGTCATCATGGTCAGGACTCTGTAATTTAATTCTATATTGTCTTTCCAGTGTTCATCTAAGCACCATCATAAATTCACTCTTTCTTCATTATCCATTTCAAACATTGAAACACCATTTCCCATTAAACTCCACCTCTTTCACATTCTGTAACAATATGTAATAGAATAATTATAAATCTGACATTCGGTATAATAGATGAGGATTCCTGCAAACTAAAACATGGCATAGTTATATATTCATCACAAGCAGAAATACAGTGACTTAAAAAATGTTTAAAAGTTAGATATTAGTCTGTATGTGAAAGCTCACTAGTGGTATGTATAAATACATTTTATCTTTTTGATTTAAGTATTGTCTATGAATCCTAGCAGACTAATTTATAAACACGTTTTGATTTCCCTCTAAAATAGGACAAATTAGTTAGTTTTCTTTCTTCAGAAATACAAATCTAGTCTAAAAGTTTTAGAAATTGCTACCTTTATTTTGAATGCAAATGGTTTTTTTTATTTATTTTTGTACGCATCATCTTTTCAAGGACATTATCAGGGACTAGCTAATAATCTAAGGCAAAAGATGTCGAGCTTTGTTTAATTCACATTTTTGCAGTCAACTTACAAGCCACAGTGCCCTCAGCCTGTGAGCAGGACTCGAGAATGCTAAATGCTGAACACGTATGAAATATAATCCCAGGAGCCTAGGTTTGTCCCCACTAGGAAAAGGTGACCCTCTTTTACAGTTTAAATAGTGATTCCTGAATTTGTGTCCTGCATAATTTCCTGCAGTTATTTTTAAAAGAACAGATAAAATATACCCTCCTCTTATCGCTTTATTGCACTTTTATATTTGTTGATGGAAGGAGATCCAGATGAATTTATATGGACATCATCAGACTTGAACAGGGTTAATCTACTTAGGCTCAGGTGAGTTCATTTTAGTCTTGATTCACTTCATTGCACATCTATAATGGTTATTAACAAGCTTAAGGACCTTTGGGAGCTTACGGATAACAATGCAGCACCATGGAAGGTGGGAAATCATTATCCTAATAAGGCTGGTGTAATAATTTGCAGTCACACACAGTTTCCATACTAATCCTTGGGGTTGGGATAGGTCACTAGGTCTGTAAACCTTTCATCAACTTTATACATTTTTTGCTCTTGCTCTTTAATTAATGAATATATAGTAACATAAAAGTAGATGTAAAGAATTTAACATATAAGGTCTTTTTTTCATGCATCACTGGCAAATTTTACTGCCTGTATGTGTGTATTCATTTTAAATACAAGGCTTATGATAAATTTTTTTACGCCATCATATTTATTCACTGCCTATCCCATGGTAATTGATACATAATATTTAAGAATGGGAAAAAGCTCTACTGACAATCTTAAAATTAATGATAATTTTGGATCTTATTTCTTACCATATTTATTTAGTTCAAACTTCTTAATGTATTTGGATAATAACAGGTGTCAGAATAATTCTATATGTAAAAAAGATGTCTACTCTGCAAAAATTATTTTAATATGCAAGTACTAATGCTGAAAATAAATCTATATATTAATTTTATAATAAATTGTGATTATCTAATGTTCAAAACATGTACGTATTGAATACCATGTTTCTCCACGTATTTTCAAATAATAGGTCATGATAGGAGGATATTGTATGCTTTCTAAGACAGCAGAAGTTCTGTAAGGTTGAAATTCTGAGAGTGAATTTTAATTTCTGTATCTGTCATGCAAACAGCAAATACAGCTTTGCATACTTTCATAATGTTAAATTTTGTAATGTAGCACATTTTTTCCCCCAGATTTATGATATTCTTATTCCTTTTAGTCTGAGCAGGAATGCCATGAAACATGATTTAGTAAAATAATCAACTCAGGTGTTTTATAGTCACCAGCTTCTGGAAGACAGGGAAGTTGGAAGAGCTATACATTTCTACCATTTTTGTCCTTTTGGCAAATTTTTACACATTGGATCCATAACTCAATCTGAAACAACATGCTATAGAGGAAGTAGCATCTGAGACTGTATCCAAAGCAGCCAAAATGTTGAGAAGGGAACTGTTCAGAGCTACTTAGGAAGCTAATCACAACTTGAGCAACTCCCCTATGACTCTCAGGCTCACAGACCACACCATTTCAGAAGAAATGAAGATGACCCACTCATTTCTTCCTCACTCAGAAAGTGGAAAAAGTCAGACTATTTTCACTTCCCATCTTTTATGGTGTAGTCTAGTAGTTAGAAATTTGTTAAGGAAGACATTAATCAATATTCTACTCTGCTTAAGTGCTCCAAACCAACTGTTCCATATTGTGCTTCTCTGGAAAGTGTCTTTTAGCTTCTTCTAGGTTGCATGTTAATTAGGGAAGACAGAGACAGATGTTACGCTCCTTTTGAGGCTGTATCCTAAAGTAACAAAGAAGTCAGGGGTCAGAAAGAGAACATGCGAGAGAGAAGAATCACCCAGTAGTAATTAGAAGATGCAGGAAAGAGAAGGGAAACAACACGGTTCCTAAATTTCGGTGCTGACTCTCAAAACTCAACTTTATGTTGGATAAAGTGTGCTACATCAAAACGAATATAGAGACATTTCTCAGAAGGTTTCCAGAACCTTACAAACTGTTACTAGTAGGCAACAAAATTTTTGGCTAGAGAAAGCCACACACCTTTTCATGGAAATAATCAGGGACTATAGCCTCTGCCCTCTCATATGATTGGACCTATGCCAGGACACTGTCCAAAATGAAGATATTCCGCATCATTGTAATGGATGCGTGTTTGATTAGTCAAAGGGACATGGTAGCAGCCTCCAGTGATATGACCTGATGCATATGCAGTCTTCTATTACCTAATCAGACATGATTTTGTCATATGAAGGGAGATGCCTGAATTTTGGATGATCAGATATGCAGTTAGGAAAGAAGGTACAAGACCGAAGGCTGTCATTGAGCTAGAGTCTTTGGGTATAATTTCCAACTCAGTCTTTCATTGAGTACAATCTTTTATAATTATTTGTATGCTAATACATTTTTTAGACTGCTTGGCAGCTACTAGACAATCTGAACTAAGGCAAAGTTTTGCATCTTATTTTCAAAAAGGAAGCCAACAATTTCTGGTGAAGAAACAGTAACATGCTGCCTTTGGGGGCTGGTGTGTGTAGCATAACCTATTGTTTCACTGGAAATTAGAAAGCGTGGGTATCTCTCCTGGCTACACTCCAGTGAAATGTGTTAGTTTGGACAAATCACTTAGCTTCCGTGTGCTTCACTTACTCCATCTGTAAAATGGAGATAATTATGGTATATGCCTCTCAAGGATGTTACAGTACTTAATTAGTGAATTTTTAATTCCTTGGAGGTCTTCAGAGGAAAGATATTATATGTTAAATACGTCTAAAGCATATTCAAATAATTTAAAAATTATTATAATAATTCCCTATTTAAAACTTTTTTTTTTCTTTGAAGTTATCGAGCTTTGGGACAAAGAATGAGAGCTTCTTAAGAAGGTAAGAAAAAATATTTTTACCTGTTTCTCAAATGCTTGTTGGTCACCTGAGTACTTGAAAGGCTTTCTTCATTCACTCTAGCAAAGAGAAGGCTAAGTAAGGTTAGAACTGCTTATATCTTCCAATCTGTTGCAGAAAAATATTAGACGGGGGGGAAAGAAGTAATGCCAAAGAACAATGTTTGTACAATAACAAAAGGCTATGGACTGGCCATGAATTAGTGTAGGCCAGAAACTGAAAGCAGGTTTCTTAGCACAATCAAGTTCCAGAAGCAATGGGATTTGAACCAATGTTAGCAAAAATCATAACAAAAAAACTTTAGATGATGATCAGGCGGTAACTGAAAAGTGTTATACATTGCAGTGACTGAAGTAATAGAAGGCCATACTCAAACCCTGAGAAACTACAGGTTACTACAAGCTGAGTAAGCTTTGCAGTACCTAGCAAATATAAATGTTGTAGTATGTCATGGACACAGCGGCAGAGCAGCAGCCCCTAGACAGGCTAGTCACATCTCTGTTATGTGAGTGGAACCCGTATAAGCCACTCTGTCAGATCTGATATACAGCAAGGAAATAGTGCCACATGAAGGAAGTTGTTCATACTGCTCTGTGACATTCACAAAAAGATGATCATATGTTTTATCAGCTTTAAGTTCCTCATGACATTCAGTTTCTGCCCAAGACATATGTAATATTGCATTTTTTAATTTTAGGACTGAGCAAATGAAGGAATCATCTGCCTTTTTCAACTACTGAAGTGATAATTAATCTATGCAATATAAAGTGTAGTTAGAATAACAGCCCATACAACCATACATTGACCTAAATGCTTGATGTGTAGAATTAAATCTCCCTGAGCACCCTCTTCTCAGTAGCATTTGGGGCATCTGTTTTAGATTGAACCTGGTTTCAGGTTGAGCAGATGTAACAAAGAGCTAATAATGTTTGCTAAACTGTGGGAAATTAATTTTCTCTTTTGCTTTTCTTCAACAAGTTAATAATAGAGATAGATACATAGTAGATTTAATTCTCATCTTTGATGCAACATCATATACTTCATTAGAGAAAAAAAGATTCTAAAATGTCAATTAAAATATAAGAAATAAACTAACTGAAACATTCTGTAACAAGAGCTTTCAATATGACAACATATTGTCAATGATTGTGTGTTGATTTGCATTTTGTTTGAGAACAACACTGCAGCTTGGAAGCAAATTCCCTGACCAAAGCATTTGCTGCAGGTTGATTTTGCTGCATGCAACTGGATTTTTTTCAGAGGAAAAAAGTTCTGCACCTGTTGCACACCAAATGCAACTCCAAAGCCCAGTAAAGGCTTAAGCATCCATACTTATGACTTATACTTCAGATAGCTAGGAACCAATTACACGGTGAGGACAGGTCAGTGCAGGGAACCAAACCAAATTCATCACAGAGTTAGACCCTGACTGAAATACCATTAAGGTACAGGAACCACAGCAGCAACTGCTTTCGTCTGCTAACTCCTCCCATTGCACCAAATCACTTGTTAGCATAGACATGGCCAATATTATCCTGACCACAAATAATTTTTCATGTAGAATGTAATTTTTTCACGTAATTTTTCACCTATTCATTTTAACTTGATATGTGATTTTATGTATATATAAACACACACACATATACAAGCATGTATATATGAAAATATGTCCTGTATGCTTTAAGGTAGAACCGTCTGGATTTTTGGGGAATAAAAATACACAGGAAAAAATCTGAAGTTTTTTTCTCATTTTGGTGACAACATGGTTAGAGTTAAAGTTCTTATTCAGAAAATGCAACTTAGGCAGAAAAGTTCAGTCGTACAAGGTTGTCCAAGATTCTCATCAGCTGGAAACTTCTGTAAAATGGATTACAGAAGTAAATTACTGGTGAGTGGTAAACCAGCTCGTATTCAACTGGTGTGTATCAGGATGTTGATTTGCAATAACCCTATGAACACTAAGGACATTCCAGAGGACCGGACGAAAGATAATACCATGCTTAAAAAGACTAAATGAACCAACCCACATAATTATAGGGCTGTCAGCATGACACCGATCCTAGGCGAAATAATAGAGTGACTGATATGGGACTCTGTTACCAAAGAATTAAAGGAGGAAAATAGAATGGATGCCAATCAACATAAGCGTATGGAAAGTAGATCCTGTCAAAATAACTTTATTTTGTGTATAACTACTTTGGTTTCAAAATGGAATTGTGTTGATATAAGGTACCTAGGTTTCTATAAGACATGTCATGTCTTACAGACATGTATATATGATAAGTACATAGTTATATACATAATTTTGGTTCAAAAAATAGCAATTCAGGATTAACATGGTACACAGTGAAAGAAGTTATCTTACAGGTCCTAACTTGTAAACAGAGTTATCGCTGAACGTGTGAGGTTTGAGCTGAGTCTTGCAGGTACTTTTTTCATTGTCCTAATCTATTTAATACTTTGTATTAGTGACCAGAAACAAAAGTATTAAGAATTGCTGTATTTCCATTATTTCCAATGGTGATAAAGTTTGGAGAGATAGCTAAGGAACAGGGTAGGTTTCTGCAGCAGAATAATCTGTTTATTGTGGTTATGTGAGTGCAAGCAAATAATAGGATTTATTGCGGTGAGTTAGAGAGTAGAACACCAAGGACCAATGCTATGTGACAGGGTTATACGTTTGGTTGTTTTCATCACATCCAGACCACAAGGAACAATGGGATTGTTTTTTGTTTTCCAGACATTTAGAAGGAATGAGATGAGGAGAAACATGGGAAGCAGTGAAGCTATGCTCACTGACTACCAGGAACCAACCCAGGAGACGTTACAGTTTCCATACTTTTCTACAGCCAGAACCTGCTGGCAACATCTTCCATTCCCATCCTCTGTGACAGGGCTCTTCAAGAGATATTTTATCACTCACAGCCTTCCATTGTGGCCTCCCTTCTTTGGCCTCCAGAAGTCCTAGGACTTTTGTGTTCTTTCTCCCCTTAGAGTGTCCCATAAGTGACATTTTGTAGTTTTGTGTGACAGCAATGAGCAGAACTCAGTTGCTCAGGAGCTACCTGTGTATCGCATGCTCTTGACACTAAAGATGATAACTACATTCAAAATCATGGAGGTAAATGGAGTTCGATAGGGCCCTATAGCAAATCACAAAATATTGTACGTGCCTATATATTAAGTGTGTAGCCTGGGTCTTGGACTATGACTCTGAGTTAGCCAAGTACCTCACACACTCTCCAGGGAGAGTTACTTCCCTTACAGTGGGATCTGGAAGAAACAGAATACTGTTATCAGCCTGTGAAACACAGAAATCCCTGAAAAACAGTACCGTGCAAATAATTGACGGTGGGAAGCAAACTTCTTTACTTTCCTTCTTAACCTCTATTTGAACATTTTAATTTTCTGTGGCTGCAGCCAACAGAAATGTGTCTCAGGGGCTGCATGCAGCCACTGAGTTAGAGGAAAAGCAACTTTGATTTTTTTTTATTCTTAAGTAAGACAATATTAGAGGTAAATTGAGCCTTACCTCATAACTTCTTGGCCTGTTCCACAAAGCACACAGACATCTGATAAAGGAAAGAGCAAGTTAGTAGTTTTCAGAGGAATTCAGTGCTGCTGCTGTTTTCAATTAGTGAGATAAAACATAAAATTTAGAAAATATAAAATTTAGGTTCAGATTTGCTCAGGCATGTGAATCGGATTCTCAACTGATGTAAAGCAACATAATTTTCTGTAGTTACAGTTGAATAACTTTCTTTAAAATCAGCTGAGAATCTGGCAGCTATTATTTATTTTAACTTTCAGTAAGACATGAAACTATTCTGAGATACTTCTCTCTTCTCATTCAACCATAATCCAACATCCAGAGTACAAATGTTTGGTGATAAATTTTTCTTACCACTGGAATTTAGACTAGATACAAATGTAATTTAGCTGGTACTTTATTTTACAGCTCAGGGGATTTGTTGGATACTTACTATGGGCAAAAGTGTTTAGTTTAGATATTGACACCAGCAATACTGTCATCTGGCAAACACTGTAGCACATATAGTACTTAGGAGAATTATATTTAGTAAATAAAAAAGAAGTGTAAGTGTAAAATATGTTGATTGCAGTATAGGCTGATATTTTAAACAATCACAGATGGTGATGTACTAGCCGGTTATTGACAGCAATATCAGCTTTAGAAAGGGTTTTGACAGGTCTCATCGTACAATGATTAATTACTGCGAGGCACTCCAATTTCCTCCCTTGTTCAGCTCATGGCTCAGGGTAAAATCTGTTGCTCTTATTACACTCTACAACACAGGAAATATCTTCTCACTACTGTATCCAAGGACCAATCAAAAGTGCAAAAGTCAGTCAAATAAGACCCACAGTCAATGCTGGAAAGGCTTTTCCTCAAGGGATCAAGGAAGGAAGGAAGCTAATGTGGCTTTGCTCTCTGTGTTTTAATTTCTTTTAAATGACCAATGCGTAGGACAGATGAATAGATTTTCTGAGGAGAGCAGGTGGGTACTAGTCAGGTCAGTTATGTATAAAATGATATAGGTGAAAAAGGAACAACTGTGAGATGAAGCAAAAGGTATTAGTGCCGATGCTTAAATTGTATGCACTTTCCACTAAAAAAGAACAAGAAGGACAATAATGGAAACAAACAAGATCTACCTCTTTTCCTGAGACCGTTCTTAAAGAAGAGACATTGCCTATTTGAAGGGTTGGTCCTGTGTTCCTGGTGTTGAATACACAGCAATACTGTATGTAAACTGGTCATTGAGATTTCCTAGAAAAGGTCAGGATTCAGTCCTGCCCTTTCAGTGTTCGGGAAAATATCCAGCAAGTAGCTGTTGTCAAGAAGGGGTACAGCGGTTTTTAATAATGCAAAGGAGATGCTACGTTGCCAGATACTGAATGTGTTTAATGTCTAAAAGTTGTTCCTTGCGTGACCTGAAACAATAGGAAGCATGTATGAGGGGTGAGCCGCCTTACAGTGGGAATTCTGTTTAAGATTTTCATGCTAGCTCCAGATGAGGTGGTAGATCTACACATCTGTACAATGCTGAACAGAAATTATACTCTGGGCCCTGGAAGCAACGCAGACACATCATTGCTGCGCTGCATTATGCTTTGGCTAGCGTAGTTATGCTGACGTGGCTATGCTGCTTCCAGTCTTAGCCTTATCCTGAGCTAGCTTAGATCTCCCTGCCCTGTAATGCAAACTTATCTACAGTCTTCATCTTTACCAGAATCTAGAAATGTTGATGCTTCAAATATACCATCTGTTGTACCTGCAAAACAGGATGGCAGCTCTCAGGGATACGTCCAGCTGTAATTAGCAAGCTCTACTTTGAGGTGGGCATCCTCTTTATTTTTCCTGGCCTTCCTCATGTCAGAGATCGACTACAACTAGACATAGGACAATAGGTCACTCAGAACTGTACTTCGAGTTAGCAAAGACAAACCGCTTTCTTTAGTTCCTGGTGGCTGTGGTTTGCTTCAAGGTTAAGTATTGGGATGATTGTCTGAAGAGGGTCAAACCTGATTTAGATTGACAGGGATCTAGATGGGGCTGGGGGTGGAGGTGGGTGGTGCGCCAAGGGGGGAAAGGTGTTTTTGACTTCCTCTGCAACATAGGATGTGGTTCAGCTTTTGGGAATCATCAGGGCAGCTCTCACTTCGTCAGTTTTCTAACATCAAAGGATCCTTTGGCATTACTAATGCCTTGATCTCCTCTTCTCTGTCTGTAGCACAGCGTTTATTCTGAAACTCTTTGGTCTAATTAAATCCTTAGGTTTTGTATGAAACTGAGTGACATATAAGGTTTGTGATATAAAAAAGGGAGAAGAGAAGACCATATGATCATCAGGTTTTGTGATTTGGTGATCTTTGCTGACATTACGGTCTACAGGTCTTCGTCTGCTCCCTGTGGAACAAAACAAGGTAAGAATATTATAGATATCCAAGAGCTTTAAAACTATAAAGAAGCCTGCCTTGAATTTATTTTAAAAGCTTGGTAGCTCTGAGGAGTTTTTAACTTCACCTGGGTGTAGGTGGCTTACTCAGTATACTTCTTCAGCATAGTTTCTGATTGGGTCAGTATGCTTTCTGCTTTTTACCCTTTTATCTGTTTAGTAAAGTAACTGGTGAGAAACTTCCTGATTATTTTGGCAGGTTTCTTTAGTGTGGAAGTGTTTCAGTGAATGGTTGCAGGGATAAATGTGAAGCCTGAATGCTATTCTCACCTAAATGCTATTCACTGATCAAAAGTGAAACGGCTTTAGTTTAGTGTTGCCTTTTAGAGCTGATTACCATTGTTGAATTGTGAGTGTGATCACATTGCAACAGCAAAACAGATAGACAGTAGTTTGACGTGTCTTAATTGTCGAGAGCATGGGAGCACCCCAAAAAATTACTTCACCCGAGTGCAGTTGATGCAGTTATGAAGACAGGCCTACAGAGACGGAAGAGCACAGAGGCAGGTGCTGTCACTTGCACAGTCTTTTGCTTGGCATGATTTGTTTCTAACACGTAAAAAAGAGTACACAGCCAGGAGTCACTAAAGAGAAAAAACAAACCTTAGAAACAGATGGAAAATTTCCCACTATTGAAGGGAAATGAAGAGACCAGGAAAAAAGTCAGATTAACAGAAATAGTATAAAAGGGAAAAAAGTTTGAACAGAAAGAACAATAAAGGATCAAATTAGTTTCCATAAAAGTCAGATGCCTGAACTCTGGATATTTACCATTTTTCTAGAATGGAGTGCCCTGGGTGACAAAAGAATTTGCTTTTTTTTTTTTTAACACTTAGGAATACCATAGTTTTAACAGAGTCCTCCTTACTCAGCGCCTAACTTGTTAGGCCCCCAAGACGCACAGTGGTGGCTGACACACTTCCTTGGAACACTAAAGGAAGACTTTTTTCCCTGTCTTCCATATATTGTCCGTAATACAATCACTCATACTGACCATGTCAGAAAGCACTTTAATATACCAAAGGAAACACAGCCTTTTGATCCTCAGAGGAATGTTATAAATATGACTCTTGATTCTTTGGGGAGAAAGTTGAATTCAGTACTATTCCAGGGCAACCTTATCCATGGTATTGGAAAAAAAATCAATATTCCTTGGGTAGGGGTACAAAGGCGAATACAAGATAACTTACTACATTCCTAATGAGGGGATATTTGAAATCTTTTTTGTTTTCCTCAGGTCTAAAGGTGGCAAGATTTCTCTCTTTTTAAATAAGCTCTGGCTGTGGCAGACCATGGTATAGGTAGTACGCTTATTAGGTGATTTGGTCTTGGAAGACAAAGACCTATTGGTAGGCTGTGACAGATACCCATTGGTTAAGAACTTAATATAGAGGAAAGGTAAAAGAAGGAACTGGGAAATGTAGGGATGGTTGCTGACTTTGTGTTGTCTATACTCGTTCCTGATGAAACCATCCAGTGCATCTCAGAAGTGTGCATCAAACTAAGGCCCATTTTTCTACACAAGCAAAAACCCAGTAGCTGTCCACACTCCGTGTCCCTGTGTCCACTCCAGCTGCAGTGAGTTTCAGAGAAGAGTAAGGTGAAATCTAAGCCAATGTGCTTCCCTGTCCTACTATATTGCCTACACATGTGGGCCAGAAACAAATGTGTGTCCTGACATGCCTGACTTTGTAGCCTGTCTGGTCACAGATACCCAATGTCACTGAAGCCAGGCTAACGAGATATCACCTCACGTGATGATAAGTGGGATTTGTAGGCTCAGACTCCACCCGTATAATGCAGTTGCAGGAAGCGTGAATCCCAGGTGGAACACACACAGCACTGGAGTCTCACAGAGCTCTGCTCAGCAGTGTGCAGGGCAAAGACTTGCTTTTTGGCCTGGTCTTCTAAAGGCAGTGTAGATATTCTTTACAACTCCTTTCATTGCCTGGACAGATTTGTTCGGTTGTATAACTACCATACCTAGACATCTAAATAGACATCTAAATTTGTTCACAAGTACCTTGCATTTGTCTAGTGGCTGCTTGCATTCATGCAGTAGGACTGTTAGCTACCTGTGATGTGATGTAGCATCCTTGCTTAGTGTAAATAAGACTCCTTACTATAAGAATAGTTTTCCTTCCTTGATCAGTTTGCAAATTGTTGCTAATCAATATCAAATTTGCAAAATCAGTTTGAAAATTCAATCCAGTATCACTCCCCACACAAACTTCACCTGATAACATTTTCCAGTGTGCTTGCTTTTACTGAGCATTTAAGATGTTTTTTCTGTTGTTTATTATTACTATTAACAATACAGCTAAATGTAGTAAATCAGTTTAGATCATTGATCTAATACCTCAACATAAATATGGTAATAGCATATCTGGTGGTTTTCATCTGCAGGGTCTTAAGAGCTTCTCGATATTCTAAAGTTACATCAAACTTTCTCTTTTCATTTAGAAATATCTATGGCATCTTATTCCTTTGTCCTTCAGCCTTCAGGTAGCAGTAATTTTTTATCTGGCCTTACTGGTTGTATATAACTACAATTATATAAGGAAAAGGACTGACCAAAAGTAATACACTCATGGAAATGATATGAGTATCACCACTGTATTTACAAGATAGTGTGTGTGTATATATAGAATCATAGAATCACAGAATTGTTGAGGTTGGAAGGGACCTTTAAGATCATCGAGTCCAACCTTTAGCCTACCCTGACAAGAGCCACTTCTAAACCATGTCCCTCAGTGCCCCATCTACCCTTTTTTTAAACACCTCCAGGGATGGTGAATCCACCACCTCCCTGGGCAGCCTATTCCAATGTTTAATAACCCTTTCAGTGAAAAAATGTCTCCTAATATCTAATCTAAACCTCCCCTGACGTAACTTGAACCCGTTTCCCCTCGTCCTATCACTTGTCACCAGGGAGAAGAGGTCAGCCCCCATCTCTCTACAACCTCCTCTCAGGTAGTTGTAGAGGGTGATAAGGTCTCCCCTCAGCCTCCTCTTTTCCAGGCTAAACAACCCCAGCTCCCTCAGTCGTTCTTCATAAGGTTTGTCCTCCAGGCCCCTCACCAGCTTTGTAGCCCTTCTCTGGACACGCTCCAACACCTCAATGTCCCTCTTGTAGCGAGGGGCCCAAAACTGAACGCAGTACTCGAGGTGGGGCCTCACCAGTGCCGAGTACAGGGGGACGATCACTTCCCTAGTCCGGCTCACCACACTATTCCTGATACAGGCTAGGATGCTGTTGGCCTTCTTGGCCACCTGGGCACACTGCTGGCTCATATTCAGCCGGCTGTCAACCAACACTCCCAAGTCCTTTTCTGTCGAGCTGCTTTCAAGCCATTCTGCCCCAATCCTGTAGCACTGCATGGGGTTGTTGTGTCCCAAGTGCAGGACCCGGCACTTGGCCTTGTTGAACCTCATACCATTGGTCTCAGCCCATCGGTCCAGCCTGTCCAGATCCCTCTGCAGAGCCAACCTACCCTCAAGCAGATCAACACGCCCGCCCAGTATAGTGTCATCTGCGAACTTACTGAAGGTGCATTCAATCCCTTCATCCAGATCATTGATAAAGATATTAAAGAGAACCGGCCCCAGCACCGAACCCTGGTATATATATATATATTTTTATATATATATATATATATTTTATATATATATATATATATTTATAAAATAACCACATATCATATTTACCGGATACCTAGCTAGATATTTGTTATATCAACTTTTATATCTGAATTTTATCCATAATTCTTATTGAATTTTAAAATTAATATTTTATAGTTCTAGTAGTCTTAATACCCTTGTTCTCCAACTGAAAATGTTTTATACTAACATTTTTTTCTTAAAGTTGAGGTCATATAAAACCAGACCTAAACCATGTTAAATAATGAAAGCAAATCAATATAGTTTCGAAGACTAGAAACCACCTGCTGTTTAACTTATCTATCAATAAGCTGCTGTTTAATCACTTGCTGTCTAAAGGATTATCATCTCCTTTCTCTTTACAGGCAATGGGCAAAAAATCTGCGTTGCTGTTTTTCAAAACTTAAAACATAGTGGACAGCACATCAAAGAAAATTCGTTCTTCTAGTGGGATTCTTAGGAACCACTCAACCATATTTTCAAGAAAAATATGCATAGATGACTTTACACGCTGCTTAGCAGCTGGAAGTAGGTGTTGAGAAGCTCTCCCAAGGTGTTACTATATATTGATAGATAACAGCAAGAAATATTTTGTTGAAAGCTTTATGATACCCAGGACATGGAGGGAAAGACAGACAGCACTTTTGCTTCAATCCCCAGTTTATTTTTATTATTTACAATATGGAGTCTACTGAATGAACACTGAAGTCAATGCCATGCTCTCTATTGAATAGGATTTCTCAATCCTGTAGCAAAGGAAACATTTGTGCCTACAAAGCACTTAAAGAGTTAACATTTTTGTCCAATTACATCGTAACTTCAGACTATGAAACTGCTGCAGTTTTAAGACAGTGGCTGCTAGAATTATCACGTGTTTCTCTGGTCTCTCTGCCTTAGTTTCAGACATAACTTGAGGTGGGATCAGAAGCGGATCCTGTCTCCAATAAAAGGGAAGAATAGTGAGAAGAAGGGAAGAGTCAATTACATTGCTTGGTAGCAACAGATTGTTCTTGTACATGGGCACAGTCCTCAGAACAGAGGATCTCAAAAAGCAGGGGCAACTAAAGTGTTTCTTATTGTACCTCTGCAAGTATTTATATCTGCGGCGTTAAATCTTTCCGTGGATACCATCATGGAGCTACAGCGTGACAATATGGCTATTGCGCAGCTTTGGTGAACAGCACTGATGCAATATTAAGGCTACATGTCTGCATCAGAACTACAAGACTTGAAAGGAAAAGCAACATTCACTTTCATGTTGTCTGCAGAGACTATCAGATTTGTGTAGAAATTGGAAAGCTGGAGATGGTGGAAGAAGAAAGCATTTAATATAAAGAATGACTCACAGGGCTGTTGGAAAGAGAAGGGAAGGAAAAGAGAAAAGAAGCAAAAAAGAAGCCTAAAAAGTGAAAGATGTTAACCACATGGCAGCTCACCAGCATAATTTATAAATATATGATAACAAAAGACAGTAGAGCTTGGTATATTTTCTTTTTACTACCCTAAATAACACCCATCCTACTTGGCAACAAGCTGTTTATCAAAAAAAAAAAAAAAGAAAAACAAATAAACCCCTTCCTCCTTTTTAACAAATATTTAATAGCAACCACTTTTTAAGATCCAGGAAATATGTTTTGAGGGGTGCTATCAGTTCTTTGGTTTTTAAAGAACTTTTTTGTATTATTATTATTTCCTCATATGCTAAACCCAAAATTTTCAATATCTGTTGGTCATTGAATGTAAAATGCAAAACACAAAACATTTAAGTTTTTCTCTATGGCTCAGAAGCTAGTGGCACAGAATAAAACACAGCCAAAGCCATTCTAGAAACAGCATATGAACAAAAAGGTAGGTAAAAAGAAGACATAATGTTTAGCTTGTGGCCTGGTAAGAGCATTAAAACAGAGCTCAGTAATAAAAGAGAGCTCCTTTATACAATATATTACCCCTTGCTGAGGGTAGGCAGAGCTGGTGGACAACCTGTTTCTGCCAGCAGTGATGCAAGATCAAGCTCATGCCCAATCCTAGCCTCCACACGGGAGCTTCAAGTACAAAATATCAGAATTTCTTCATATTGGACTAAATTTTCACCTTTTTAAGGCTTCCTTACTCCCTGCTGCAACTTCCTTCAACTGCTCGTGTTACCTATGACATTATTTAATGCTTTCCATACCAGGACATCATTGAATATGATTTTATCCCTTGTCTGGTCAACAGCGGAAATAACATGCATCGATTTTTGGTAATATGACTAAGAACTGGGTTTTAGTAAAGTAAAAAATCATAAAGTTTTACATGAAGACTCAGACATATTATCATATTTTCCCCACTATTATTTTTTGGTTCTTTTTGCTGTTCTGCGTGTTCTGTGACAAACATGACTGGATAAATTGCCTGAATTTTGGAGCTAACTAGGTAATGTCTCTAATACATTTCCTCCCTAGAAAATATTTATTTGTGCAATAAGAGAAAGGATATTAAGATTCTTTGAAAATATAGGTAAAAAGATACTGACTTTTCAGAAAGAAACTAGACCATGCACACATGCATTTGATTAAAAAGAGAGAGAAAAGTTGTTAGCTGAGGTGTTTTATTGCTTGAAACCTGTTTTAGGCAAGGAAGAGATGGTAATGTCCCTGGGTACAATCACATATTTTGAAGAACAAGACAAAATGATAGTTTTATTAATAACAGTAGAGTGAACCTGGTAGAGTTTCATATGTATGGTTATTCCTGACATATTGTTATTTGGTGGTGTTTTTTTTCCACATTCTGTAAATTCCACATGGGAAGATTTCTGCTAAGTATAGCTGTCACAGGGAGACCTGGTGAGGAGATGATGCTGTATGCAAGGTTTAGCAGCCAGTGGGAAATCAGCAATGAATATGAGTGGAGACTTCAGAGGACAGGTAGCGTAGTGTTCAATGAGAGCAGGACTGTTGAGTAAAAGGTGTCAGCTGGGGCTCTGACCTCTAGAGATCATGGAATTTGGCTGACGGAATTTAGAGTTAGTTTATGTAAAAAGGCAGTGATGCTTTGAAACAGGAGGATTTGCAAGACAGAGGTCTAGCAGAAATACATCTTTGGCCAGGAAGAATGAGGGAAGTTGGGTTTGAAGGTCCCTGAAGTGTGAAGGGATTTTTGGCATGAAATTTTGGGGTGTCACCATTAGCCATTCTTATCCCTTATTCTCCCTTTGTAGGTGTAGTGACCCACACTCAGGCTGTTATAAGTGTGGTAGGCTTTACTGTGCCCTCTGAACCCTTAGGTTTGAGAAGGTTAGCATAACCTTCCCAGTCATGCAAGGGAAAATGTGGGGAAAGTATGTTGTACTTCTGTATGTCTTTCATACTAGAGAATGAGGAATATGTGGAACGTTCCCTTTGTTACCCAAAAGAGGTGAGTTAGAATGATAATGTGCAACCTGTGTAACTAATCTTGTGTGTTGGAAAAATACACTGTGGTGTGTAAGCAGTGACAGACACTAATTATTTTCATAGCTAGAAAAAAGAGGACCAGAAAACCCCAACTTCTCTGCATGTAGATCAGTAATTTAGGCTCATCTTATATTGAGTTATTACAGCTTGATCAAAGGCATATTGCAAAGGCATAGTCATGCCTGGAAGTAATATGGTGTCTACAAATCCTTCCATGCCCTATTCCTGGACAGTCAAAGACCTCCTGCTACTGGAAATACTTGTTATCACCTTTTATAGCCAAGGAGATTTCCCTCCTTAGTACATAGTACTGAACATGAATGCAACCCTACTACTTTTTCCAACTCAGCACAGCATTTCTGGCACTGAAAGAGATTTAGGGAAATTCTGAGTGGTGCGATGGGCAGCATCTTTTCATCTAACCAACAAAATAAGTGAAACGCACACCAGAGTTTCATGCATTGCACAAAAGCACAGCTAGACCCTCTCTCAGTAAAATGATGGGGAACAGGCTGATTACCATCTAGGGTGTGGGTAATTCCTGTGCTCTCTGAAGAGTGATAGGACATCAGAGTATCAGGCATAATAGTACTGTCTTATAAAGCTACTGCATAATGCAACCAGTAGAGTAGCCCATAAAGGGCAGCATGATTTTAAAGTCAATCTGTTGCTCTGTGATGAACTAAGGATGTTTCAAGATGAATAGGTCAATGCAAAATCTGGTTCTAGTATGCATGCTTGCTGCAACATGCATTTAATACATATGCAGGACTACATGTGTTCCTGTATAAAGATGTAAGAAAGATGTGGGGAGACAGCTGGAGACGTTCCAGTCTGAAGTGGCAAAGACAGGCATTTTGCATCTTCTATGACCAGGAAGCAGTGCAGGTATCGTGCTAGTAAATACATTCAAGCGATGCTAAGAAAGCTTGATGGAACAATTGTTATCTTTAAAGGAAAGCTTTAAATAAAGGACTCCAAAAACCTCGGCATGTCTTGACAATCAAAAGGAATTTTCATTGGCAACAACAGAAAAGAGAACAGTTGACAAGAGAAATGAATAATATTTTGGCTGTTTTGTTGTTTGCTGTTTTTTTTTTTTAATTTTATTTCAATGGCAGATCAGAAAATCATTTTTACAGAGAACTTTGGCTGGATTGAATAAAGAAAAATGTACAAATGATACACTCCCATGTGCATATGATGTCACTTACATTGCATGTAGATCAGATCCCTGCTTACACTAATTTTGGCTCATACTATATTGAGCTATTACAGCTTGATCCCCTCCCCCCTTCCAAGTTTGTGCCAAGTGAAAACCATTATAAAACAGACATGAATCTAACCCAAGACAGAGACCCCTCCAACCTCAGACTGCAATTTGGAAGCATTATATGCAAGACAATACCTGACTGTAATTCACCATTCATATCATTTGCTGAGAGATGTTTCTGAAGCTGAATGGTAAACACTCCCTTACTGACCCTTGACAAGTAAGGTGTTGGGATACGAGGGGAAAAATAACGAGGCTTTTATTAGAGATGCTAGAGTTCTTAAAGGTTAAGTGGACTGCTACTTATTTAGGTAAACTAGGAGAGTACACTGATCAGCAATACTGGTGATAATAGAGCTTACATCACTCAGTCTTTAAGGAAGCAGAGTTTTTCTGGCAAAATGTCAAGCGAAAAGTTGGTACTCAGTAGCTCAAGGATGACATCCACAATCTGTGCAATAGTTAATAAAGAACCAGGTGTCTTTGGTAAAAGAGTACTAGGAAGGAAGGAGGGGGTGGAGGGAAGGGTGACTAATGGAACATAATTGCGTATGGATATTGGATATGGATTTTGTTCACTCTACACAGCAACTAGGGATATTTTCATACATGTTTGAAAAATTGTCCTAGGGGACAAATGTCTGCTCCTCAGGATTTAAAAGAAAATACGGCTGTACAAAAACAATTTTGCACAACTGGTGAAACCAATGAAAATCCTATTTCTGTGGGGAAGCAAATTCCTCCATCGCCTAGTTTCTTATCTCACCCACTTTGCTGTAAGAGAAAGATACATAATTATGTGGCTGCTTGTCCATACAGTTGTGGTAAATTGTATGCCTTTACTTCTAGTGTATATAAGAGAGTGCTGCTTGTCAGTTATTATAGGCAGGATTGTAGCATCACGCCATTAGTAATATTAAAATTAATATTATCAATAATTTTCATTATCAGTCCCCATTATAAGTCCCTATTATTCAGTTGCTTATAACTTGGCACAACTTCAGTCCTTTGGGTGGAAATTTCTCCATGTTTTGTGTCAGCCTCAGGCTAAGATTTTTTATTTTTGCATTTTATTTTAATTTTGAACAAAGTAGTTCAGCAATACATTATTTTTGTCATGTTTCTTTGAACAGCGGCCCCCTCCTTTCCAACAGAGACTTGAAATATGGGTCAGGGATGTGTTTTTTGCTGGCCCCTTCAAAATCTGTTGAAATTTGGCCAAATAATAAACATTTGATATATATGCTCAGCCAACTTCCTTCATATTAAAAAGCTAAAATTTCAAACAACTCTTCCTCCCCAAGCATGTGCTATCCTTTCACAGTGTCTACTGCTAGTTGAATGGTATGTGGCCTCTTTCAGAGAAGGTGAGTCAATATCCTGGATCCTATCACTGGTCAGAGAGTCTTCCCTTTTACTTGCTGCCTCATGCATGCCAAGTGTAGGGTAGGAACCAATGTCAGAATTAAGGTCAAGTTGTCCTGTGTTTTCTGTGTTGTGAGTGTCCCCCAGCTACCACTCAAGCAACCTGGAGAAAGGAGGGGTTCAAAAGGCAGATCTGGGGAAAGACAAGGATTCAGCCAACAAGTCTTGTGAGAGGGAATCTGGAGTGTGAATCAGAGTCTCTCTCAAGGTATTATAAGAAGGAAAGACTTGCAATGAAGTGAGGCGTGAAAATGTGATGAAGGTCCAGTCAGAGGAAAGGATTGGGATGAAGGGAAGCAGATTACGATTGGGTGAAAGACGACTGGTAATTAGCAAAACTAAAACCAGGATTAGGACAGGTTAGTAAAAGATTAGGTTAAGAATATTACTGAACAGAAGCTGGGATACAAAGACAATCGTGGTTAAACAAGGAGTAAGATGGAAACAAGACAGAAATAAATGGGTGACAGGTTGGAGCAAGTACATTTGAGTGCACTCTGAAGTAAAGAGAAAATGCAGCTCTATCTCCACACCTATCCCTTCTTTGATCTTGTGGCAAATATTAATAAATCAAATCTAATGTAACTTGGCTGTGGACAAAACTCTTGGTTGTCAATATATCAATTTTTTCGCTTGGTCTTCAAAATAAAAACCTTTAGGGCTGCATATAACTGGAAAAAATGGTTAAAAGAATGCATTTAAAGATGCAAGGATAACATTTATGTGACAGGAAATAATAGATAACATTTTCAATATGACATTAGCCTGAGTGATTGAGTTCATCATTTCCAGCTTAGTCTTTAATGATTCTTTTTTCTTTTTTCTTTTTTTTTTTCTTTTTGTGTGAGATTAGCCTGACCTGAGAATGAGGTAGAGCTTTTTTGTTGTAGGCAATTTTAAGTTATTGAAACTACAATTTCAACGCAAGATTTCTGTTGTAGGTAAACTCAGTTGGAGATACTGGCTTTGCAAGAGATTGCTTAGATTGCCTGTATTTTTATACTAGATTTTAGGAAGTATCAGATGGAAGGTTCTGTGATACTAGGAAGATACCTTTAAGCCACAGCTTCCTTTCCTTTTTCATCTACAGCAATTTCTTTTTGAGGTGTTCTTTTAGTCACTAACTCCACCACAAATTTAGTTGTCTGATCTATGGTACAAATGCATTTATCATGTGTGTTATATTCTTTTTTGAAGAACACTGGTTAACTGACCTGTGATTTCTAACCTGTTCTGCACAGGTTATCATCACACTGCAAGAGCAGGGTAAACTCTAAATCCTATGAAGATTATTTCTTGTCTGCAGTCATTTCTGCACTCTCACTCAATCGTGTATTAATTGCTATATTGTATGTTGCATTTTTTATACTCAAACTTTTGTCAGATTTTCATAAAACACTATGAAGTCTGACTATGTCACATCATTTACCTTTATTAATCATATTTTTAATTATGTAAACAAATCATATTGAGTTAATTTGTACATGAGCTGTTCTGGATGAAATTATGGAGTGTTACTATCCTCCCATATTTCCCAGATGACCAGGATAACCAGCTTTTATTTATTCATCCTTTTTGCCCTTTTGAAAGATTGGCACACTAGATTTTTTCCCACTCTTATGAAATTTCCCCAGTACTTACTTGAGGTCAGCATTAAAGATTCAAAAGAGTCTCTTCATTGCTGTAACTTTAAGACCTTTACCTAAATGGTAAAGGCTGACTCAGAGTCTGTGAGAATATACCTGAAATAAGTGTTATCACTTTTCCATATGCATCTTTACGTATATATACACCTTCAATGAATTTTGTCTACCATTTTATTGCCCAGTCCCTGAAGGTACGATACAGTTCCAGGTTAAGAGTAAGAAGTGTCTGCAGTATCTGAATTCCAGGAGCACTATCTGCACTTCTTCACAGTCAGCCCTTTTTTCTGCTGCCTAAAATAGCTTAGTATCATAAGGAAATGTTGACACTTTATATTCACCCTCTCTGCCTTCCTGTTATTTAGAAATGCGTTGAGCAGTACGAGACCCAAAAACATGGCTGTAGAGCTCCACAGGGATCCTCTTTCTACATTGAGAAAGGACTCCTAATCTCTGTTTCCAATCTTTTAACCAATTATTTATACATGCAAGAATCTTTAATCTTCTGGCTTCTCAGATTCTTTAAGAGCCCTTGGTAAGGGATCTTGTCAAATGCCTTCTGGAAATCCAAATAATCTGTACCATCAGGGTGAATCTTATTCATTCTCTTGTGTTTCTTGTATTGAGTTGTGAGACATTATTTCTCTTTATAGAAGTAGTTGTAACTCCTTTCTGTTATATGTTATTTATTAGTATGTCCATTCATTCTATTCTTTATAATAGTTCCTGCTGAATTGCCCTATACAGATATTGGAGTAACTGGTCTGTAGTTCCTTCAATATCCATAAGAAGCCTTTAAAAAAAAAAATTGTTTCTACCGTTACCTAGTTAATAAATTATTTCAAACTGAAATTGTGCATCACAATTCAGATAGTTCATTCAGGTAGGTACTGTCTCATGCTAGTGACTTGGTACAGTTAATTTTATCTTTTTGTCTGACAAACTGTTTTAGAAACATTTCATTTTGAGGTGCACTTTCTGTTGACCCATTATTAAGAAGAATTGTAGATTATGAATATCTCCAGGTTTTTTCATATAAAACACTAATAAGAAGAATTTTATTTTTTTATTTTATTTTATTTTATTTTATTTTATTTTATTTTATTTTATTTTATTTTATTTTATTTAACTGTTGCATTTTCTTCCCTTCATTTTCTTTTTACGTCCTGGTCACCTACATTCTCTACCCATTCCTTGGCACATTTCTCAACTCCCATATGTTTGAAAAAAGCTTTATGAAAGTTTTTTGTACTTTTTGAAAGTTATTCCTCAAACTTTTGTTTGGACTGTCATGTAGTTTTTACATTTACCTTGCCAAACTTTATGATGTGTTCCCTTTTGCTTGTTTACACTCTATCATGAGTCTTATGAGAAAGGGAAACCAAGAGAATCTTTCCCCTTACCTGCTTTTCTGCCGTGGGGTTTTTTTTTGGATGTCTTTCTTCTCCCATTTTTCCCCTATGGGAGGAAGCAGCAAAATGAACTTTCCTTCACTACAAAGTTCTCCAGTTAAGTTAGAAACTTCCCTGTTCTGTTAGTTCCTCTGGAAAATATCAAGTTCTCCAAGACCAAAGATTAAATTGCCAGAAACAAGCAAAGAGATCACAACTGAGAGTGGCAGTGAAATGCAGTGTTTCAAAACAGCTCCTGCATAAAGAGGATGTTCAGATGGTTCAGCCTCTTCTGACTCTTCCAGAGCGACGTTCATTTGGTGACAAGCAACTTATGCCTGCCACAGAATATGTAGGCTGTTTGTGTGCTGAGCACCATTTGATGCTCAGAAACGCCTCTAAAGTGACTGATATTTCTGTAGCAGTTTTCCTGTCATTAAAAACAAACAAACAAACAAACAAAAACAAGAGCCAGAAAGAGAGATGGAGACAGACTTAGTCAAATTTTAGCAAATTCTCTGTGTCTGCATGCATATATCTGTATCATGCATATTACTGAAGTAGCACTTTCTCTCTAAATCATACACTTCACCTTTTTCTGTTTTAATTTTTAATAAAGTATTCAACAAATTTGGAGAGCTGCTTTTATGATAAAGCTGGTAAAATACAGCTGTGAGCAGCTTTAGGCTAAAGATATAATATTGTACTATTGTCACAAGATGACAATGTTGCTTTCAACAAAGTTAACAACACTAATTGCTCGAGGTTGGAACTTGAGAATTTCTGAACTGAAGATAGACAAAGCTTGGTTTCACAGAACTCCCCGAAGCTTTGCAAGATTTCTGTGTGTTAAAACACAGTAAACTAATGACTCCATAGTCTTATATTTATTAAAGGGCTAAGTGTGATAGATCTATATGTATTCAGTCTCATGAAGATCTCATGAAGAAACATATTTTGTTAAAAGGTCTTATTCTGCTGGGTAGCTATAAGTACCAGTTCTTTTCTACCCACTTGTGATGCGTTTAATTCATCGATATCATATCTTTATAGGCTTCTCAGAAGCACCTTCTGAGGCAATCCTAATTATTTTTAACCTAAAATTTATCAAGAAATCTTTATTATACATTCCTTACTCATTTTAGGCAGTCAGCCAATATTTGTCAGCATGTTATTTCTTTTATTATCCCATGATATAAGTTGTTAGAATAAAACAGTTTTTATTTGTTGTTATCCATTATTTCTGTTTTCTAGATGCTTCCTTTAATTTCTGCTGCTGCCATTCTGTTTATCTCCTCCCACTCTTGCTTCTGCTGTTGCTATTCTTCTACCCTTCCTTTTTCTACACTTGTGGTGCTCTAAATCTGTCAACCAGATGTAACTTTCGGGAGTCCTGATTACAAGCAGATTTGCAAGCCCTTGTATGTTACTTTCTATTTTAAAAAGTTGACTTGGGATTTGGAAAAAGCTCCCCATTTAGTTCTTTAAATAGAAAGAAAATACTGTAACTCAATATTGGCTGCTGGTAAGCACTACTGAAACCAGCTCATGGCTGGAAACAGATTTGTGACATTGTTTGGCTTTATATATGATGATTTATTTTAATGCTATTAGAAAGTGTGTGTAGAAGAGAGTTTGTTTTCATTTTAAGCATTTCTAAAGGTGTGAGGCCTTGTGGTGCCAGGGAAGGAGACAAGGGAAGACTGTCTGGGCTTCTGAAAAAAATATCCCAGCCAGTTTCAATGATCTGCATGGTAGCTGTATTTCAACTGTAGGGCTGTTCTAAGTTGTTGCATTAGCCTAGGAAGTGCATTTTGCTATTCCCTCCCTAACACTCACAGAGCTAACTGCACTAACTAACCAAAAAGCTGCATGACAAAAATGTTGCCTCTTCCCAGTCTCATATTATGTCTTCAGTGGCAACGGGAGCCTGCTCAACTGAACAGTCTTCATGCCAATGCAACGTGTTGTGATAAGCAGCATGCAAAACACCTCTTCCTCCCCTCCTCATATCCACACAAACCTGCCCATGGGCGGGCAGCAGGCAGAGGCTGGGTGTACTTCTACTGCAGGGCAAGAGACTCTCAGCTGGATATCAGCATCCAAAGACAGAGAAGAAATGGGACCTAGTCATGAGAAAAGAGGCAATGAGACAAAGTGAGGCATACCTCTGAACAGCAGTTGCCGCAGTGTGACAGCATGTCTTTATTGACCGTCAAGTAATGACAGTATTTGAACTGTAGCTTGTCAACAGAGAAGTGGAGGTGAACAGTGGTGTATGGTTCCAGGGGCCTTTTGAAACACACCGTGTGCATGAGGTGTGTGCACTGTGGTTGGTACCGTGGAGGTATTCCAGGAACATGTGGTACTCTCCTTCTCTTTGACTTCACAAAAGTGCCACAAGGTACCTACCTCTCATTGGACCTGATGTAAAGCCCACTGAAGTCAGTTAGTGGCTAGCCTGGTTAGCGACAGCCCTGGAATCAAGTCCAGATTTTGCTGACCAAAGTGAATAGTTTCACTCTAGGAGATAACCAGTACCAGTCACCTCTGCATTCCAATGTAATCCAGTTTATTCAATAAAATTGTGGCTAAAAGGGAGTATTTCTTTGCCTCCAAAAGAAGTTAAGGAATAGTTTTACATTAAAAGAAAAACGGGATTTTCACATCTGTGGTAAAGACAGAGGAAACAGCACTGACAGGGGATTAAAATTAGCTTTAAATTGACAGCTGTAATCTTACCTTCCCCATCATCTAGTTTCTTATGAACCATGAAACAGACAACCGTCATGCCACAGAAAACATTGCATATACTTTGAACGTACTTGAAAAAAAATATAAAATTTGTAAAAAAACCAGTCCTCAGTATTTTAGGTGATGATTGTGTATTTTGGGCCAATCTGCACATAGGAGGTATTTAGGACAATGTATCCATCTGCCCAAAGTGATGATCATTCCCTTAAAGGTGTAGTGAAAACGACTGAACATGGTCTTAGCTCTGCTCTCTTCCTTCTGCCTCAGGAGAAATGAGTAATTTTAGTGGCAAAACATATCCAGAATTATCTTGAGACCAAAGACTGCAGTCGTAAGGGGCTCTTCCATAGATTGCTCAAGTTTGGGAGGACGTTTATTACAATATCCTGCAGAGCAAGCCAAAGCTATTTGCAATTCATATTACTTTAGTTTATGTTTTACAAAGCGTAATCATTGTACAGACTCTGCAGCCTTTCCCACACCTTGAGTGTAACAAAATAATCTACCGCTTCTCAGTAGATTATCCTGTCTGAGGAAATGTATGTGACTTTCTAAAATGATAGCATTCCCATTCCTAGTTATTTGTATATTACTACTATTTGTATTTATTCACAGAATGGGCCAATCCTTCATGTATTTGACAAATAGACACATCATGTTTGTTATGGTGTTGTCATGAAGTGGAAATCCGCAATAAAATCATTATAACAGTCACAAAATGCTTGCAGAACTGAAGTTATCATCAGCTGCAATCTAAAAAGAAATACATTGGCATATTATCAGTGCAAGTTTTGAAAACAAAACCCAATAAAGGTGTTTCTACTGTCAACCTAGAACAGAGTAAGTACTTCATTGACAAGAGGGCTATCTATTTCTGCTGCATGTGAGAAAGCCTATAGAGCATTTATAGCAGCAAATATTAATCATGGTTATTCTAGATGTTAAAGGAAAACGTATATTTTCTCTCCCTGCAATTTTATTTTACTGGTTTTTCTCATGTTCATAAGATTGTATGTTGCAGTCCTTTGATTAGTTGCTCTTGGACATTAATGGATATTAGCTAATATTTGGTTATTAATATTCAGAGATTTAAAGGCATTATATAAATTTATGCTTAGTATTGAAAACATCAGCACCAGAACTTTAAAGTACGCATAACTGAACACAAAAAATTATGTAAACCTGTATTATGCTTTTAACTAACATAAGCTCCAACATAAGTAGTTTGCATGAATTTCATTTAGAACCTAGTCTAAAGTGGTTGGGTTTGTTCTTTTCTTTTGCATTCTCCAAACCAGGTAACCTCATTGGTATTTTATGCATGAAGCAGTTTATATCTCCCAAGCCTGCAACAGTACTATTCCCTTCTTGAAGATAATTCTGGCTGCATTCTAACCAGCTTTAGTCCTATATGGACTTTGTTTTTCCACATGAAAAAAACCCTGCTGAACTGGTAAGTTAAGCACATTTTGAAGTCTTTTGAAGATCAAAATTTTTACAAACAGTAGCTATACATTTATGACTGGCACTTTTGATTTAAGTCATTAATATCTGGTGCCTAAGTAAAGCTAAGTACGTGATTTTAAAATGTGACTTGATTGGTAGCAAAAAAAGTAAACCTCATCATTTTACAATCGATTTTGTCACATTTGAATGGTGCTAGACAGGCCTCACATGACCTGTTCATAATCAGCATATTTGAAAAGATAATGCAACATTGATTCTTTCTATTTGCTTTTCAGTTTCAGTGTAGTGTCTTAGGAGACACTCAAGATTTATTTTCAAGATTTTCTTTGCCAGGAGGGTTAAAATGTACTTTCAAAAATATTTCAGTAGAGGTTCATGGCTCCACAAAGTATCTCTATCTGCACAATAATCAGTTTCACTTCTTTATGTCACAGGAGCATATGGTCTCCTAACCTGTAATTACTATAGAGTTAATGGGGAACATGTATTACACAAACAGTAAAGTTGGAAAATTACAAACCATATTAGAAAATCACTCCTTTTGAAATTTCCAGACTGTTGGCAATAACATAAGCAAGTGGAGACATGAGTCATCCAATGGTATAATTTTCGAATATACCCTATTTTATGTCAGATTTTCAATTATTTTATTTTAGCTGAAATGCTTGTATTTTTAAGTGATATCTGAAACTGAAATATAGAAGCAAGGCTAGATATCACAGTTAAGAAGTTTATGAACAAACTTTCACATTTCATTGCATGTGGGACCTCTAAGAGTTAGGAAAGGAACTGCAGGTAGAGGGGGGAAACAATCAGGTAGGAAAAGAGGGGGAAGTCTGGAAATGAAACTGATAGCAGAGAAACTAAGGCAGCCTTTTACAGTTTTGGAGACAGTTTGCCTTTGGTATGAGTTTATGTTTACATGTATGCAATGTTGTATTGGCTGTCATTTTATTGGAGCCATGAGAGTTCCCAGCTCTTATCTTCTGCCCCTGGTTTCCCTCCTGTAGTCTATTCTGATTGCCTTTGCCATTTGTGGGCTTTATCTCCAATCCTTTTCTCTCCTTCTGTATGTATTTCTTGCAACAGGATGTGCCCCAGTATTTCCAACCAAGTCTCTGCAGTGGTAATTCCGGATGCATTGACCCTCCTCTGCTCCTTGCTCACAGCACCTTGGAGGTATGGTTGTTTTGGGAAGGTTAGTTCTGTGGATTTCTCTGTCATCTACAGTGGACTGCTAGCTATCACCCAGTGTCTCATGATGGGTACAGATATGCACTGGGCAAATTCAAGGGTCTCTCCAGTTAAATAAGAAAAGTGAATGAGTGCTTGGCGGGACAGATTTCTTGCAGATCGCTTTTTCCATTGGCAAAACAAAATAATTGCTGACATAGTTAGGACTTTTTATGTGTTTATTTACAAAATGAGCTTCCAGTGCATTTGTTTGAGAAGTGATAACAAACAATCAGAAATTTCCCAAAGGACACATGTGATCTCAAAAGCCAACAAATTTATCTTAGAATTTAAAAATGCCCATAAAAATTTGCCTGGAAATGCCGAGCCTAACAGAAAAAAATATACAACAAGCTTCAAGACTTTTATGGAAAGGAACAAGGAACTGAGGAACTGAGCATTACAAAAAGCTCGAAATAGGGTGAATGTGGGGCATTTTTATTTTGCATCAACAATTTGCATAATAAAGGATAGACTGACAAAAGAAGTGATTTAAAACAAAAAGGGTTAGTTGAATAATTAAAAAGCACATTATAACAACCAAACTTAAATGTAGCAAGATGAATAGCTCTTACATGCTATGGTGAGGTGGTACATAAAATCCTCAGATAGAAGCAAAGCGAATATGAAAATAAACTGCAAAAATGAAATCATGTTTCGAGGTTGCTTTTTTTTTCAGGAAGACAGAATGACGTAGCTGCATGTATACATTTTTATATATATATATATTTTTTTTTTATAAAGTCATTTGTATTTCTATCTAATATGTCTGCCCTAAGGGTCTAACAAATACAAATGGGAAAATATAATTAATACAGGATTATAAAACCAACTGTGAAATGTATTTTCTTTATTTCCTCATGATAACTGGGGAGAAAGAAAAGCAAAGGGTACGACTGACATTCCTTGTTTAATGCAGCTTACTTAGTGACTGGCATAATGATAAGTGATGGTAATTTACCTTAAAAACCTTAATGAGTGGATCATTACTATAGAGAAATGGGAAGAAAACTTTAATCCCACAGAGGCAGAGCTCCATGGTTGGCTGTGCAATAACCAGACAGAACTCTGAATGAGATTCCCAAGCTTCTGTTCCCTAGATAAAATTTTCTCTCACTCCACTTTTGCAAAGGTAATGAGGAGGTAATGAGGCTTGACTTGAATTTTTTCAGCACTTGATTCCCTTCATTCCCCAGCAGGTTCCCATAGGATAGAGTAAGATGTTGGATTTATATAAAAGCTGTGCTGATAGATAGGTGGAGGAGGTGAGCCATGCTATTTGGTTTTGGATTCTGTCTGTATGAGAAGGGGTTCAGATAAATTTCAAGTTCTTTCAGCACTGTCAATTCACTCTGATAGTTTCCACAGAATAAGACAATTTGACGACATGCAGACCTTGTCAGGGCTGTTGACTGTTTATTTTGTCACTTTACTGATACTAAGCACTGACCTTTCTGTGCCACCTTTTCTTCCTCTTTCCCCCCCATTTTTCACTAGCTTAATACATACATCTGAGTAAATAATAAAACCCAAAAAGGTAGGCAGATACGTTGTATTAGATCATTAGCTTAATTTGAGCTGAAAGGTCTTTGTTGTAAGTTGGGGGTGGGAAGGGACCTGGGGACCTTTGCAAAGTATTTTGCTGGCAAGCTTGTTGAGATTTGATTGCCTTTGTTGTGATAATCTGAAATTAATTTGCACTTGAACCCATCTTTCTTCTGGGCTCAATTTAAACACGGTTATAATTATGCGCCCTGCATGAAATTGAGAACAGACACTGATATGACAAGTCTGAATTTTTTAATTCCCCAGGTACTAAAGGCTTTTTTCCCCACTTATCTCACAAGGTAATAAAACAAAATGTTCCAGTGAAGCACATGCTTAAGAGAGAGGTATTTGCCTGAGGGGAAACAGTAATAATCAGTGTATTGCTACACATTTACTCATGTACTTTCTCAGTAGGTCAATCTCTTTCTTTTAAAGTGATGTTAAACTTCTGCTAATATTAGTTGATTTGTACCTGGTACAATATAAAAAAGTAGAAATGATATGTTTTATTCTATTTTAGCAGCTCCTCATCTGAGAGGCTTTTTCTCAAACATCCATTTTGATAGATATTTTAAAAAAAAACACGCCACTATTGAAGACTACCTCCTAACATCCACAATTGATCTTAGCAGTGCACCTTTCTTGTTCTCAGTATGAGCTGTAATATCCTTATCAGCATTCTTTTAGTTTTAACCCAGATTAGTGTTTTTGGTGAGGAATCTCATTAACTACAGTAAGCCCATCTTCTTTTGTGATTTCCTTTGGAATTGTAATGTACGAAAAGGCCACCAAGGTCAATGCCCTGGGCACAAATTCCTCTTTAAATCATCATTCAGCTCAGAGTAACAACATTCTCCTTAGAAATAGACATTTTTAAAGATCTGGAAAAAACTGCTCAGTTTCTTGGAAGTGAAAATCATCCGGAAGCGGAGTAGAAATTAAGAGCACAGGAAATTAAGTGCAGGGATCCACAGAATAACTATTTGTTAGATCCATCCATTTTCTTTTAGCCAGTATAATTCTTCTCTCTGCCTCCTAAATTTGTATACTGTGTCTTTTTGAATGAAAGAGAGGGCATTTTTTAGTTAAACTGTGCTACATTTTAACACAGGTTTTGAAGGTATTGATGATGCTACTGAGGTAACGTCTTTTAAGATTTAACAGTAGCAATTGTGCTGTCCCCAAAAAGTCGTAGACTGCATTCAGCTGAGTTTCTTGAGCAAATTAAATAACTAAAAAAAAAATATAATCCTGTGTTTTTGACTAGTAAAGCAAGGGTGCTATTTCTGCCATACTATTTTACTAGGAGCAATGTAAAAAACAAGCCCAGTACACATGTTGAATATTTCACCATTCTCATTCAAATCTTTATTGCTATTGCACAAAACCAAATTAAGCGAAATAACTGAATAGCACCTCATTGTGGCTAAAAAGGAGTTTGGCCTTTGCCTTCTTAAAGGACTCAGTATTCATTTGAATGAAAAATTTTTTGACAGCTAACATTTTAACTAATGATGGTTTTCATGCTAACTGTAATGAAAATAAAAATGAAAATAGGTGGTGCAAAATTAATATTTATCCTACTCTGCCTTATGAAAAGAAGTATTGTGACCAGACTGGTACAGTTTGAAGGTAAAAGAGCAAAGCTACAAAGTAATATATGAAGTCATTATTTTTCTACATTGACAATAATGTTGGTTTCAGCTAGGTTTGTCAGAAATTTACTTTTTATTTTAAAACTTGTGTATTCTTAGTTTTTTTCAAATACCAATCTGCTGAGATGAAGGGGGAGGGGAAGTGATGTTAGATAATTTCAGTGAGGGTCTACCCTAATTGCAAAATGTGATATGAAAGTAGTCACTACATGATTGTTTTGTACTGAAATATCAGCGTCAATATCTATCATGAGGTGGATTTCCTAGAGTAGGCCTCTATGCATAAAATCTTATTAAAAAATTGTAAATGTATCTTCTGGTGTGTTCCCTGCCTCTCTACCACTTTGTTCAGAAATAAGTTTAGAAACAACAGAAACAACAAGCCAACTACACAACAAACTTTTACTCCACAACATGCCTATTGAAAAATACAGTAGCTCAAAGCAACAAAAAGTCACTAGAATGGAGAAATAAATAGGGGTTTTTTGTATCTTGAAACCTAGCAATCCCACGGTATCTTTAAACTGTAAGGTAGAAATGTGCTTAGTGTAGGACCAGCTACGTGACATCTAAAATGCAGTAATAATAATATGGGATGACACGCTAGGAGGGTACGTATGATAAGAACTGTGTGGCCACACATGGTGTGGTACATTTTCACCCCTTAGTTTATGTGTTTTGCTTTCCACTGCCACATTTTCTGGTGACTTTATCTAGTCTCGTTCAATCATGCTGTGCACATCACAGTCACTTACTGACAAGCAGCCCTAGCTGAAGCATTCAGAGAAACAACCTTCCACAAACAAAGCAGGCAAGTCCTGTTTCTCTTAAGATAAAATCTGCTGATCTCATTATTGATTGTCTGCTTTCAGGGGTTTTGTTTCCTGAAAGTTTGATATGGGGCAACAGAGGTGACAAAAGATTGGCACTGCGACCTGGAAATTAAATGGTCGACTATTAGATCAACGTCAAATAGGGTGAGGCTGAAGTGTTTGGCAAAAGCATTAGATGCTGTCTTGACTTAATCTCTCTCTCCCTCTTTCTCTCTCTTTCCTTTATCTTGAATCTGTTTTGAACCCTCCCAGGCAATTTACTATCCTTGTCATTGATTTTTATCACCTAATGTGCCCCTATGAAGAATTACTTTTTGAATGATAAATCAGCTTCCTCATTTAAACAATTGTATACCTCACCTTAATGTGAAAATAGCCACTGAAAGAAAAAAAAATATAGTAAGTATTAACATTAATCACTGACCAGTGGAACCCTTGTGATTTTGAAAGGAGCACCAGATTTTCTTTTATTATGGAGGGGATAACTGTACTCGAAATAAATGATGAACCCTCTCTTTTATTAAACTGTAACTGTTAAGAAATAAATTACAGTGGCAAAATGCAGTCAGAGAGCTGGAGGGAGGGAAAAAAAAAGAAAAGAAAGGAAGGAACTGCTTAGTAAAGCAAACTTGTAATCATTATCCAGTGTTTTCTGCAAATAGATAGCCTGCAATATGCTCAGATGCACTCCTCATTTCACAGGTGTTATGGTCATGTATTTAAGAAGTGTTTTAAGGAAGACCACAGTGATAATGAGTAACAGAATGGCCTTTTCTAATAGTCCTTTATCCTCCATCTTTCTGTATCACTTTTTCCCCACATGGCCCTCTATAATTATCTGAAAATCTCTCCTTTTTCCGGTTGGAGGTCCTGAACAGAAGTATACACTATCAGGTATTGAATGAAAGCATGTGTTGTATTATTTGCCACTTTTTAAAAATTTTTATTTTTCATTTTTTAATTATGATGTCCAAAGGAAGATACGTTTTTTCACAGAGAAGAGTTAGTAGTACTATTTAGTATTGATATTTTCCTTGCTTAAGTGACTAAGTATATCAGAGAAAGTTTACTGGTTTGGTTAGCATTTTAGTACGCATATCAGCCCTGATATTCTTGTAGTGAAAATGTTCAGAAAAAGTCCAAATGAAAGCTCTGAATCCAAGTAACCATTTATTGTTTTTAAGTGAAATGGGTGTATGAAAGGATTTAGTGTAAGTGCTCATTCAGCATGGGTCCCACTTGGAGAATATTTTAGAACCAAAACTTGTTAAAGAAGAAAAAATTATTTCTCGGTTCAGAAGGAAAATGTAGCCTGGGAGTTCTTCATTCATTGATGTTCATCTCATTTTAACCTGTGCTTTATAGTTTTTTGAAAAAAGGTTTCTGGACTATTCACGATACAGACATCCACAATCTCCATTGAAAAAAAAAGGAGAGAGGGGGATCCATAAACTGAAAACCACACTGTTTTAGCTGAGCTCTGACAAATATAGGCTAAAGCTACTGCTGCTAATTCTCATCATTTTATCATGCATCTGATAATGCTTGATATATTTCTTAAAGCTTCCTTTCCTGGAGTCTCATGAATACAAGACAATATGAGGTTTACTAATTTCACCTCCCTCCCGCCCCGTAATTTCCTGGTCATTCAACTGGTCTTTGCTTCATGTATATTATAAAATAATAGATCTATCATGTTAATATTATAAAAATTGATAGGTATTCCATACAGTACTCAAAAATTACTGGTTTATCATGCAGTCTCACTTTTTTGGTGGCCTGAATGAATGATCTCTGATCCACGGGGGGCTGGTCACACACCAAGGGTTGATATTTAGTCAGTTCCACAGATAATGTATTTGTCCACTTCCCCAAGAGACAACTGTAAGGAAAACACTGATCTAGTTCTCTTTTTTCTCCTGCCTGAAGTATGGAAGAGGGAAGGAAATGGATCAAGGCCTTACAAACCCTAGCCACAGGAATAAAAAATTAATATAGTGAAGAGTTTGGAAGAGACATTTTGCAGAGTCTGTAACAATTGCATGAAATTAGATGGTTTTACTTTGTCACTAGAAAGGAAAACATTTCTGAGGCTTTCCATACCGACTTGTCTCTAGAACATACATTAGTTCTTCAAATATATTGTCACTGAATGTTTTTTTGTAAGTCATATGACTGAAAATTGACTTCAGAAGTTCATTTCAGTAGCTCTTTCAGACACCCTGGTTGTATTAGATGGTAGAATATCTATGTATGTTGGTCCTAAGATGTCAGCACTACCAGTTGAAATAGTTGTTTGGGATGTTAAAGTGGTGACGCTGTAACAGTGACAACTTCAGAGCTCTCTAATGTGAAACTAAGTCTTAACTGCTAGTCTCTCGAATCAATATGTGTTGCATCAATTCCCTCCATTCTGGAGTAACTCAAGAGAGCGTACATGTTCATCAATCCCTCCTTGTCACCTCTGCTCTCACTCTCCATATGTTATATAGAGAATGAAGCACACTTAAAACATTTCATTTCTAGTCCATAGAACATTTTGTCATTATATTCTCTCAACAGCTCTGGTTTTCTTGTGCTGAGGCACTGCATTCTTCATTTTTCTTGTTTCCTTGACAAGAAAAGTAATACAATGCTTTTCCAAAATGAACAATTAGAACCACACTTCAGTCCTTTGAACTAGTATATAAAGGTTTGTGGTTGAGTTGCCTATATATTCCTCTTGTCTGCAAGTACTTACAGGGCCTTCTTGGCATTCTGAAGTTTGAAGCTTTGTATTATATTGCATGTATCATCCTGCAGAAGACACTTGGAGTCACATATGGCTTTTTATGTATCCAAATCCAAGGTCATCCAGAATTTCTATTATTTTTTCTTCTAGTATAGTGCAATTCTGTATCAAAAACTGCAGGAAAAAAACTTATCATAATCCTATTTAAAATTATCCCATGAACAATTGAAAGCCATTCATTTGCAATAAAATATTGAAAACTAAATGAAAACTGCATACTAAATCCCTGAATCTTTACTTATGGTCACGTAGTTTAACTAAACACTGCTTTTCATCTGCATTCTTTTGTATGGGGCAAAAAGTAAAAGCTACTTGTCAAGTAAAAGCTACTTGTCAAGTAAAAGAAAAATATACCTGCTACTTTAAGAGTAAGTAAATCTGAGTAGCTATTTCTCAGCCAAATATGCTGCCTTTTCTTTACACTATACTAAATCTGAGAGAACTCAGATTTCAAGTTTAACAGATGAAAAAATTGTAGGACATCTTGAGTGGTCCATACGACCAAATAAACTGAGTGAGTAGAGATAATACACGTGATAATACACTTTCACATTCTGACTCTTCTGTGCACAGGCAGAAGTGCAAAATCGTTCACCTTAAATCCCATGCTTCATTTTTAGCTAAGCCTGATTGTAATTTAACTGGGTTTTTTGTACGTTTTCTAATGAAGTGTTCTGTTGACCAGTGCAGGCACAGGACAGCTAAAACACAGAATATTTAAGCTGTGATTGGGTAGGCTAAATATTATCATCCAGATAACAAGTTGGGGAGTAACTACAAGCGCTCTTACGCCTGCAAATCCGAGAGGGCGGTACCCCTAAGGAGGGGAGCAACGGCAGGCAGCTGGGACAGGCTGAGGACAGAAACTTCTTGACTCCGTTTAGCTGAAACTAGAACAATGTGTCTGCTTATAGCTATTGCACTTCACCTGCCCTGAAATGTTTTTTTTTGTGTTGGAGTCTTCAGCTGACAACTTTGCAGAACTGCTGTGGTGGCTGTGCTGCCTCCAGAAATGTCTTCTGGGATGAGGAAATTTCCCTGAAGGAGGAGAACATCTTGTCGAACATTTAAATTGACACACTGGTAAAGTCCCTGCTAAGGAAACATTTTTTAGTCTATATTATTTATGGAACTTAATGAAATCAATAAATATGAGCAATTTCATTACTTGCAGTTATTATTTATGAGGTTTAAATTTTACCTTTTACCTACTATCCATGCCAAGGCTGATAGGAGTCCCAAGAGCACCCAAATGAGGGTAATTTGAAAAATAATAGCATAGTCGTAAATATGTAGGAAATATTTCCTTCTTTTTGACCTGTATCTATGCTTGCACAGGTTTTCATGTGCTTTAGAGCAATCTTGAAGCTTCTGTATTTTTTTTCTGGCTGGGAGCAGAACTCAAGAGATTGCCAGATCTCATCTCAAATTGAGATGAGATTGAGATTGCATTTTAAACTGCCTACCTATTGAATTTGTGGTGGATTAGGGATTACCTATGCCATCTGACTGCTCCTTCAGTCTGAGAAAGTTGCGGGCTGATTTTCTCAGTGTTGTGATCCTGATATTTTCCAGTGAGCTCAATAGCAATGAGTACGCTTGCTAAGTCATTCTGATGCTGAGAAAATTAAAAATTAGTGTGTAGGATCATATCTTCAGGATTTTGTTTTCAAGCATTTGGGCTTTACTATATCCTTTTTGAGAGTTTTAAAATGTAATTTTCTGAAGGCTGCAGTTCACATGTATAAAACATGTTTGTGTTCACGTGTAGTTCACATTATAAATGTATAGGTATATGACGTAGCTTTAATTACATTAAGAAACACTGGACTCCAAGCAGCCCAAGTGATTTTCATGAGGATTTTTATTCTGTGATGGACTGTTCAACATTTATTATTATATCTTATTTTCATTTTTGTGTTTTCCACAACAGTATTGCTATCGGTGTATACATGGAGTTGGTGCAAAGTTGGATATTAAGTTTTAAGGAGAAAGGGTTGGTTTTGTTTGTTTGTTTGTTTTAGTTGTGGTTTTTTTTTTTTAAATTAATCATGCTGTGGCCCTGTGGGAACATTTCTGGTCACAGATACCTCATCTTGTTGAGAAAATAAAGTTGAATATTTTGCTTGGCTTTGATAAAGGTTTGTCTAGGCAGATCCATCTGCTCTTCTCACTACAATTAGTCTCTTCACAAAGATTTTTTGGCTGCGCCATCCTCGTCTCAATGGAGGTGCCCAATCCCCAGGGCTGGGGCTGCCCTGGCTGCATGCTGACTCCCTGTCTGCAGGGCTGCACCCTGACATACGGAACAGAGAACCGACTGTTGTGCAAAAAGAGCTGAATTAAGTGATAATTTGTAATTTATGGAGGATAAATTCCTTTGTACAGCAAGTCATGCCTATTTCACACAAACTCACCTGTTGGATCAGTACATAGTCTTAGTAAATCTATTGTGCCCCATTGCGGATGACAATACCATAATGACAAAGAAAACACATTTATGAAGTTTTCTTCTGAGGATGACATGGCTACATACAGTAACATGCACAGGAAGCCAGAAAAAATATTTTTTGAAAGAGCAGTACATTACACGTTTCTACTGGGGATAGAGAAACAAATATACCATTTTTGGCTAACAGGTGAGAGATCAATGGACAACAAACTTAGAGCTGTGTTTCAAATGTGTTTTCATAGATAATGAATATGTGTTGAAACTGAACACTCCATACTTGTTTGAATGATGTTACTTACATTTTCTCTATCTTGGTTCTCACTAGAAGAAAGTAATTTATAATGATACTTTAAAAATTAAAAAAACTCTGAATTTCAGCAATATAAATGTTTTTAAATGGCTAGTCTTTTCCTCCCGAGGACATTCCCATTCGAATGGGATTTTATAGCTTTTCTCAAGACTCTTGTGTTTTCATAAACATTGATTTAGTATGCTGTTCTGTTGTTTGCAAGAGTGTAGAAGAATTTCTTTTCATTTATGATCATATTTTGCTTTTGGACTAATTCCTTTCAGATCACGTGTTTGATGCATTGTTTTAGAACTGGAAGAAAATATTTGAGGAGAAAGGCAGAGCTGAACCACCTTCTGCTTCTACAGGCGTAAAAGTCAAGAGCTGTTGACCCCTCAGCCAAAGGTAAGTATAGCATTAGCTTGACACCTACTGAAATCTGTCAACTGATTTTGGTGGATGTGGAGCGTCCTGCCATCAGGTCTCCAGTGTTCTCAAGACCTAACAAAATAAGAAGGTAAAGGAATGATTGTCTGAAGAAGAAAGTCATCAAACAACAACAAAAGAGTGTGATTTGATCCATTCAGGAAAGAGGGGCAAATATAGACAAACTTTGGCTTTGAAGGTTGTGTCTGACCTCAACAGAGCTGAGCTAGAGTAAACCATGCACACAATAAGCAGATGAGTTAAAAAGCACTACCAGTGTGGAAATTCCACTGTATCAGGCATAGCAATTGTTTAGACGTGCACGCTGACATCTGCCACTATGCATATTTGTTTTGCACTGGCTCCTGTTGTGCTGCTTCATGCATGCATTGGATGGGGCCAGGAGGGAACAGAGTAGACAAACCACTCCTGATGCCCGTTGTCTTTCTCCTGGCAACTTCGTGGTATTACTGAAAGAGGCAATGGTTCTTCATCTTACATTCCACTCCCTCACTGCCTCGTGTATATTTGTAGTGTGCTTTCCCCAGTGACAAAATGCTGAATAGCTCCAAACACACATTTCCTTGTATTTTCTGACTGGATTTTTGGCTTCCAACAGTACATGGTAATTTCAGCCAAGAAGGAAAATAATATCCTTTAGATGTGATGTTCCACTAGTAAAGAGTCAATTTTCTTTATCCAGCTGCAAATTGTTTTGGACTGTGAATTATGCAGATTGTGCAATAAAGGCATATAACACTCATGTCACATGTCCCTAGAAAATAGATCTGTTTTATAGGGATATAACTCAGTTTGAATGTGGTCCTTGGTATTCTTCACTGGTCTCTACCAATTCATTAGTATTTAAATTTATGTTAATTTCATCAAGGTGTGAAAAGATCTTTTTTTGCATATACATGAACCAACGATATTACTATTCAACCAGCTATTTTCCTTTTTTTACCCTGGAGAAGCTTGTTGTATGTTAACAGAAAGAGAAAAGGGGAGATTATAAAAGCCCATTTTTGAAAACTCAGGAAAGGTAGCCATTGAACCTGTTTTTAAAGGAGCTATCCAGTATTCTTGTTCCTGGTCTGAGTGAAAATTTTGAATGGTATCTCCATGGCATGCTACACTTCTGGAACATATATACAGAGAACATGTGTATTACTCTATAAGGTTACCCTCCTGGGACATTCCAGTGTTGTACTATAACTATGAAGAATCTATACAAAGGCAACTGTGCTGGTAGAACATATAAATGTTTATTACATTTCAGAGTTCAATAAATAGTGGTTCTCAAATTTTTTAAGGTCCGTATTTTCTTCAGAAATAACAACGCAAATTCAAATTTTTTGGAGAAAGCAGCTCACAACTTTAATCAGGAAACAACTATAATTTTCTGTTAAAACTACTGTCAATTCAAAATAATCTTAGGATACTCTTGTTACTCCCTTTGACTGTTGTCTTCTATTTAATTCTATTTCTGGAACAAGGTACTATTTCTGCTGGGCCAAAATAAATAATCACTGTCATATATGGAATTAGTATTTATGAACTAAATCCTTTTATTGACTGAACGAAAACAAAAGGTATACTCAGTGCATTTCCAAAGACCTTTTAAGTGGTTCAACAAAGCACATAATACAGGCCTTGTCTTACATGTCTGTGATGATACAGTTTAATAGTGTTATAAGGCTATGTTGGTGTGTAGTTGTCATGATGGTAGATTGTGCTGGTCTGTATAGATTTACTGTCATTCTTTGGGCTTTTCATACATGACAGAGGTTGTCTGAAGCACAGCAGGAACATGAAGCTTGCAGGGGTTAAGTGTTACTTGCCTCCTGGCTCGCTACATAGTCCTTTCTGCACACATACAGAGATGAGGTGCAGGGTACATCCGTCACTGGGCCGATGACATGATGGATTACTCGTGTCATTGTCAGTACAGTCAAAATCACTCTGCTGCCGATAAGGTGGTCCCTTTTCTTTACTCTGTTTGAGTGAAGCTATTTTTCCCTCTGGTTTTAAATCTGTAACTCTCACAAACCCCCCTTAAATCAAAGATGGAAAAGGCTATTTTTAATTTTACAAAGTAGCTTTGGGCCACAGGAGACAAATTCCTTTGAAAATTACTTTCAAAATGGACAGATGCATTTTAAATATTTTACATCACTTCTTCTTTTCCGATCCTGAAAATAAAATACTTTTAGAGAGACACTGACTGTTTCCCTGAACTCATTCTTCCTCGCGATTTATCAGAGAGACAGGCTCGGGTTTGAATTGCTGGCATTGCTTCCTGATTCTTCTTCTGTGTGGGGTACACGTGAAAACAGACAGCTATCTTTGTAGTAGCACTGGAGGAGAAAAAAGCACTGGAAAACGGCAGGGCTTTGGGAATGTTTGGAGGAGAGCTTTGCGAGAGCAGGGCAGCGGCAATAAAAAATTCAACAGGGGCCCTAATGCTGCCCAGCTCTCAGTTAGTCACAAACTCTTCTGCGTGCAGTGCTTGGTGCTGCAGTCTTTCCCCCATGCCGGCTGGTTCAGTAAAACATAAAGGGGACGATCTGGGGAAGAGACAGTAAATACAGCTCGTACAGAGGTACTGAAATCTCGGCTGCAGAAGAGGAGTGCTGACCATAGCATCTATTTTCCTGGAAAACTGCTGTCACTGAGAATTCAGTGACAGTTATCGCCACAGCCTTCCCTGACACAAAGTTTTGCTCCATAATGCCTTTCCCACCCTATCCCCGCAAGCCTAAAGGCAGAATTAAGGCTTGAACTCGCTCTTTACTGAAGTTGTGTAAGAGATAGAGCCAATCCACAAATAAGTAAACACGTTTGGCAGGCAAGTGTGAAAAAGCCTTGCTGGGCTTCTGACACCACGCGAGCACCACTTCTATCCCAGGATGGATATTATGAGGCTTTCGTGGCACACAGGGGTGCTGCCCCATGCACAATGGCATGGTGACAACTCAGCCTAATTGTTTCTTACATTCTGATCACAAAGCCAAAAGTTTCACTGGAGAAATTGTGCTTGGGAGAAGGAAATTGTAGTCACTGTTTGGTTACCGGGTATAGAAAAAAGTTGGGGTGAAGCGTGTGCAGGCGTGTGTGCAACTGCAATAATCTTTTTTACTGTTCAAGCCTTTTTGAAGCCTGCGCTCTTAACCTGAAATATGCGGCATAATTTCCATCCCACTGTAGATTCCATTTTATTTGCACTTTCATTCCAGTTTGTGTGCATCTATGTGCACACACAAAGCATAAACATAGTGTGTTGTCTGTATATATCGTCTCTGCAAATAATCAGAGAGAGTACAAAAATTTACTGAATTATTTCTGTCTTAAAACCAGAAATTCTTTCAAAGACACATGATCACATTTGCCTATGAACAGGAAAATCTTCCTACAGAAGCTACATTGCAGCTGACTGACTTAAAGAAAAACAAAACAACCGAAGTCTTGTGTATGCATATCAAGAGCACAAAAGATACATACTCTCCCATACTTACACACCCATGTATGCTGATACATCTAAATAGCTTTGTTTTGAAGTTTTAATCAGATTTAAATGGAAAGTTATTGAAGAGAACTGTGTGGTCTGAATTTTAATCCCTGAACCCACCAGCTTCTTTTTTATTGCATGTGGTGTGGCCTTGAATTGCAGAATGTTTTAAACATACATAATGAGCTCAATGTCAAACTGTTGAGCCTTTTGTCTTTAACAATAAGCACTTAGCTCAACTAAATGAATAGAAATTGCTTTAGTGAATTACAAAAGCCAAGGTTTTACAGTGCACTAATACTGACATTAATTAATGTAGACACTGTCATATTTTACAAGTATATGGGATTAAAATAAAACGTTAGAAAAATATAACATACATCAGTAAACAGACCAAATTTCAGCAGTCATAGATGCTGGATAAAAATACTTCTTCTACCATGAGTATTTTTTTCTACCATAATATTTTTTTTCTGATTTTTTCGCATTTACATAGGCTACGCTTAGGACATATACGGTACTGGTTGAATGGCAAGAATGGGAAAGAAATAATGTAAACACTATGTGTAATTTTTTTAACTTGGAAAGAGATTACATCTCCAATTCATAAAAGACACTTTCTCCTATCGTATTGCCTACAGGGTGTTTGTAATAGGATAACTTTTCTAACGTTAGAAAATAAGAGAACTTATTTCCTTCCCCCCGAAACAGGAGCACTATTCAGAAATTTACAGTAAATGGCAATTCATCGTTTAGAAATCCCTTCAACCTAGTACTAGAGTTGCTGCCAGAGATCTGAATGCTTTTGCCTAAATCTCTGTAATCCAATAAGCTTTTGTGTTTAGCAGCTTGTTTTGAAACTTGTATAGCACCCCAGCCTGTGTCTCCGTATGTTCGTTTGCAGGCAGGTGAGTGCCCGAGGGCCTGATTATTATTCAAGCCAGGAGGCCTTCACAGCCCCAACCAGAATGTAATTTGTAATTAACTGTCATTTACTTCTGTCTGCACTGACTTGTTGTTCAAAAGACAATGTATCTGAGCTGGTCACTAGCTTCCCTTTGTTGTGGATATGATGTCTCTCAGATCTAGTTGTATTCATAATGTTTAGAAAACCAAGTGCTTGCACTGTTGAAACCAAAGTGGGAAGGGGATTTCACTGATTTTTCCTAAATAAATTAGGTATACGCAATTAAGAATACTTAGGTATGTAAAACGAAGTATTTGATGCTCTGGGATGAGTTTCTGAGCAGAATAGTTAAGTTCATATGAGACACATTTAATTGAACTCCATTAGGGATAGAGCTTTCATGATTTGAACTTATTATAGTTGAGATCTGTAAAATGAAAGTGCATATTTAAGTTGTGGGAATTTTTCTTCACCCATTTTAAATGTTGCAACTGTATTTTCTCACTGAAGCGGGGCCACTAATGTATTCTGTGAATGTACCCATATCATGAATTTGTAATTGTCCCCATGGTAATCTTTTGTTAGCTGAAATAAACAAAAGAATAACGTAATATCCACATTTATTTCTTTAAGAATTGTGCTTAGAATTATTATTGACATAATTTTAATTCACAAACAGTAAAAAAAAATTAAAATAAATCTTTTTCTGTTTAAACTCTGTTTCATGCACTTGCCTGTGAGAAAGCAGGCATGACATCGTGCAACAATAGGTATCCACACACAAAGGCACTTTAAAAACAGGTTAAACCTATCTAATCCCGACTTTTAGCTCAGCCTAAAAACACTCTGCTGCTATTTTGCCAGAGAAGAACTTTTGTCCCGCTTCGTTTCTTTTGTCGCTGCTGCTGTTATTGCTGTTGACGATTTCTTCTTCCACCTTCGCAGGTGCCATTGCCGTCCCTCGCCTGGGCAGCCGGGGTGAGGGACTCCAGGGACAGGGGCACCAGGAGACCCCCGGGGCTGATCCCAAGCCCCGTCCTGTCCACACCTACGGGTAAAAGGAGCATTTCCCTCTGGCTCAGCAGAGCTCTTGGCCTGCTCTGCCTTTCCCAGCACTATCACGTCAGATTGCATATTCTGGGCGGTATATGCTGGTCAAGGGGATGCATAAAAAGGCTCAATGGCATTCTTTTGTCGTACTTAAAAGGGGGGGTGGTGGAGAGAAAAGAAAGAGAAGAAAGAGCAACGTCTATAGGAACAGCTTTCCCCCCACAGTGATTTGCATAAAGTTGGATTAAATAGCGCTTCAAGCCCCAAAAGGCTGATTACTTACACTGGGCCTTATTAATTATTTCCTTCTTTATTTGAAACAATTACGGGGAGAAAACAAACACCGCATCGCTATCTCTTTAAGGCCGGGGAGCAATAAAAGCGTGAGACCCCGAAGAAAGCCTGCTTTTTGTGGAGTGTTTTCTGTTCTCGCCAGCCACGTCGGGGCTAGCAATTCCCATGTGTTATCAAAAGAGACAAGAAGCAGCAGGCTTTAGCACCTAGCTGAGCGGGATTGCTACATGCCACTCTAAGTGCGATTAAGCTTCCTTTAGTGCACCGGTGACATCACTGATGGCTCAAAGCTGCAGCTACTCAAGAGTATTAGAATGCATTTCATGCTTGGCTTACTCAAAACTGCAGAGCTAAAATTTACACCTTATTTGATGTTCTTCTCCCTGCTGTTAATTGGTAAAGGGATCTCTGACCCTTTTGATCTCTGCTACAATCCTCTAAATGCCCAGGTCTGCTAAACTGTTCAGCAGGAGATGCTCAGCAGTTGCCCAGTAATGTGAAGTCTTTTTTTGGCTTTCTTGCCTTTGGTTTACATCCAAGTTGCACAGAAATAAGAGATGACAGTTGTTATAGATATGCCGGTTTAATTACTTGTCAGCTTATAGCTGATATCTCGGCTAGCCAACGTGGAAGCTTAACTTTCTTCTAGTAGCTTAAAGCATGACCAACTGCTAGTGCTTTAGTATTTAGCCATAAAACTCTGGATACATTTAAGATAAAAAATAAAATAGAGGAACAGCCTTTTTGATTTACTTGCAAAAGTGATCAGCTTTTGGTGCTCTCGATTTCATGTAGATCTTAGGTAACGTAAAATTATTTGGTCATATTGACATCTAAGTGGATATCAGGCTTGTTTTAATTCCAATTTATAATTGCATGGGGAATGCTGAATACACTTTTCCCCTGCTACCTTTGAAATGAGAGACTTAAAGTCTTTATGAGAATAAAGGAGAGGTGTATTGTGTTGACTCGACTACAAATATTACTATATAAAGTTTTACCAGCTTTCCTTGAAGAAGCATCCCTTTGAAAGGAGCCTAGCGCATATATTCTTAATGTATATGTGATTAAAAGCGATTAGCGTGCACACACCTCTGCATATGGCTGAATTAATTGCACGTAATACTGTGAATTTTAATGGAGGTGACGGTAGCCGTTAAGCACCTTTGAAGAATTTGCTTAGCGAAGAACAAATGAGGAATGCCGTAATAATTGTCGCCTATAGGTGAAGGCTGGCTAAAACGTGACCTCACGGTTGAGACACCACGCTCTCCCCCTCCAAACCCTGTCAGAGGTTTTTAGTGTTTATCCCAGGCTTTGTTATCCACCAAGATACATAGTTTCCATTGAAGTGAAACAGATTATTGGTTACTATAGTTTCCCTATTGCTCAATTCAGTGCTGTGAAAAGCCAGGCACAATAGGTTTAAAAGTCCAGTTAGGACAAATAAATCCATGTTGAGAAGAATGGGAGAGAAGATACCTGTTCTTCTGTCTTTGATGTATTCTTTATTTTGTAGGATAGAAGGGGAATTAGTGGAGGGTTAATTGTTCGGTGCTTAGAGCTCTGTCTTTCCAGTTTACTGCAGAATGAAATATAGTGCTATAAAGACAAAGTGAATATTGTTTGACTTCTTCCCCTCCCCCCTCCTTTCCAGTCTTCAAGATGTGCAAGATACTGTAGCTGTGCGGTGGAGAGAGGAATACAGATTTGCGAGTTTAATCTCTGGCATTATATTTTCCCTGCGCCGAGTCGCGTCCGCACAGTGTTTGCCTCCTTCCCATGCCAAATGGTAAATGGTATTTTCTTATATCCTGAGAAAATTACTCCACCCAGAATTTGGAGGTTAAGCTACAGAAAATTTACATTAAGGGAAGTGAAAATGTCAGCTTTCACCAGGATACATCAAGAACCAACCATCTGATCACGCTGGCAAAATTAATGTATTCTAGAAGGCCAACACACAAATGTTAAGAAGGACTTGATGATACAGTGCAGATTAAAGCAGTGGCTTTTGTGCCTCTGGAAGCTATGTTTGCATTCAGCCCAGTATGACTAGGAAAAAAGTTAATTTGATTTGATAGCTGAAAAGGTCACACATTTTGTTCTGCGCCTTGCATGCTATTTCTCTTAACTAGATTTCTCCATTTCAGCCAGAGCTCACTTCTAAGGATTTCTGCTTTGCTATAGCCCTTGTTGAATCCTGCCAAGAAACAAGTTGTGGACAGCATTCTACATGCATAATACAATAGCAAAATGGAAAACCACTGAAGTCAAACTGTGTTCCAAGCTTATTTGGCTTCGTTTATCCTATATTTCTTATTCTTCTGTGCAAGCTCATGGGGAATAGGAAAAAGGATGGAAAGGAACAGAGTTAATCAAGCGCAGCCTGCAAAATACAGCACAGGTAAACTACAGAAAAGCTTAAATATTGGCAATCTCTACCAAAAGTGCAACCTTCTTCTCTGAAGGTGGTATTTGACATTGCTGAAGGTTTCATCTTGATTACTTTCAATAAAATCCAAAGTAAGGATGACTGTCTTGGCTCACTAAGCAACAAGGTTTTATCACTAATTACAATCCTTTATTACCAGTAGTTTAATAGGTTTATGATAGGTCATAAAACAATTCAGCATGGGAGTACATAAAAGGAATAGGTTATACAGCTGTGACATCTTAATATCTATTCATTGTAATCATTTTATGATCTTTAATGGTAGTATTTTTAAAATAAGTTTGTATGCTTTTACATGGAATAGATGGCCACCAAAAATGGGAGGTGGAGGAAAACCACATAAATATAGAGTAAAATACTTAATGAGGCATTTTGAAAACTTCTAATGTCAAAAGCATGTAGACTGTATCACGCATGTGGAGTCTCATTATGGGTAATTATAATAAAATTATAAGTGCTATAATAATTCTAACCTTGAAGGCACAATAAAGGATAGTTATATTTGCCTTCCTAGCCCACACATCTGAGACGTTTTCCTCATTAATTATATTTCATGTAAGTATAATTATGTAGTGTAAGACTAAAATTCGAAAGCATTTGCTAAATCACTGTTAATGGCAGCCTTATTCTTCAGAGCTTTAATATAACTAATTATATCTAAAGTTATAGGCTGAAATAAGAAATGGAAACAAAGTAAAATTTACACTGTATGGGATTTTTTTCCCTACTGATTGTTTTAATCTGTAATGTAATTAATGAATGGAAAGTAAGTTAGTAGAGAAAATGGATTATTGTTTGAAACGATAGTAAAAGTCAATCCTAATTCCTCCAGTATAAGTTATTTTGACTTTGGCTTCACTGGAATCATGTTCATCTAAAACTCTACATTTTCTGTGACACAGAACATTATGTTATGAGTTTATAGGCATTTTTGGAGATGGTATGCCTACACAAACTATTCTGATGGTTTCTGTATTGCATAAAATATTTGACCATATTAAAATATCAAGTCACACTATTCATTACACCAGGAAAACAGCATTTTGAGGTGTTGTAATACTTAATTTGCTAGGATTTGGCTTGTCATATTTGTTCACAAGTCTATACCTTTATCCATCCACTAATGGCTACATTAGTAGCTTTGTTGGTAATACAATTATTTCAACTATACCTTGAAAATAAATGTAAACCTAATACCTCAAGATGAAATAATACAATACAAAGATACAGAGGTTTTTCTTCTTCACTATGAGTATTTAATTAACTATGAACAGCACTACATATTGCAGGATAGAGAAGCAAATATATTTTCACGGACATAAAGGAGAACAAAAATAACTCAGAATGTAATGTAAGTGTTTAAATAACTTAGGGTAGCTACTGACTTTAAAAAATAATACTTAATATTCAAGGATTATTTTTTTTTAACAAAAAAAAAGGTTCAGCCACGGAATAGCTGGAGGGGGGCAACCTGAAGTTCTTTGCAATGATGAAAAATGATTTACAAGTTATTGTGACCTAGTTTTGAAGAGGGAAAATACACAGGGATTCAACATAAAATTAAAGCTATACATCTTAACATTAAAGCTATGCATCTGTTTTCCTTCCTTTCCTTACCATAGTTTATTATGTATCATTACAAAACTGTATATAGCTACAGAATGCATGTGAGAATTTAACACACCTAAGATAACATAAACTTGTTTATTTTACATGTGCACACACAAACACATACCTTTTTTTAAAGTATATATTCCCACATAAATTATATCATGATTTCAGACTTTATCAGGATCAATGATGCTCAGGGTGAGACATTCCATAAGAATATAGTAAACCATCTTTTAGTTCTCGCTGCTGGGTGTTTCATCTACTTGCACATCTGTTCCAAAGTGGATATTTAGATGCACATCACAGGTTTATACACTTTTGACGTTCCAGACAATAGGACTCCTTTAAAGAGCAGTGCTTTGAAGTACTTTATAATGGAAGAGGAATACTTCAGGCCTGATACATTTCTTCTATCCACAAGGAGGACAGTAGGATGTAGGGGGAAAAAAAAAAGAGCAAAATCCGGAGAATGGACTACATTTGTTTTGTAATCTGTGTAGATGCTACAATCATCTATTCCTGTGTTGTATTAAAGCACCAAGTTTTAGGTGAGGTTGTAACCTAGAAAACAGTGGAAGCAAGACTAACAGGGAGAAGAACCTAAGATTTAAGTACCCTAAATATTTGTCCACTTGTTTGCAAGGACTGCTTCATCTTTTCGAGATGGAAATCATATCTGGTTTGTTCAATGGATAAGAAAAGGGATATTTTTCCATTCAGAAATCCCTTTCTTTCTATGCTGTCTTGGTCAAGTTGCAATTCATAGAGCTGTTAGAAAACTGAGGTCTTCTGGACTTAAAATAGAAGGGGCTGCAGTAAAACAGAAGGAATCCTGCCATTGCAGAAATCTCTCCCTGTTGTTGTCCTTAGCCCCTTTTCCTTCCAGAGACACACTGCTGCAGGTCTAAGTCAGTTTAGGTGGGATTTGTGAGAGAGGATTTGAGGAGTTGTACTGAAGTATAAAGCTGGTGTTGTAGTGTTTGGATTTACATTGAGGCTTCCTATGGGATTAGTTAATAGTTTCAGCTGATACAGTGTTTGTAATTTAACTACGGTATTTGGAATGCCAGGCACCTATCTTTTCGTATATGTTTTATAAAATAAAAGAATAACGATGTCATTTATGCACCCACGTCCCTGTTACGCATTTAAATGGGAAGATCTTATTGTGCCTATCAGTCTCCCTTTGCACAGAATGCAATTATTAAATTGTTGTTATTCTGTTTCTGATAAAATGAATAATTTCCCTAAGCAAATAGTCAGTAATAAGTGAAATGGCTTCAATTACTTTGATGCCATAGTGACAATTGCTTTTCTTTTCTTTTTGGATGTTCTCATTACTAAGGGTCTTTCTACGAGGACAAGTTAGGGGCTGTTGCTAATAGGGCATGTTGCTAATAAAATCTTTTCCATTCTTTCTTCTCATTTTACATCCTACTTTGGGCAATGTTTTGACAGAGGTTTTGTGGAAACAGAGTATCACAGTATGGTGCTATCTTTTGCTTTCTGAGTCCCGTTTTTATTTGCTTTTTGACTGTTTTGCACGTCCTGTACTAAAGGATAAAGCCACAGGAGGATTCAGGTGTGATAAAAGTTAAGTGTTGCCATAAATTAGATCCAGTGAAAAATGTTAAGCACCAACAAATTAATCAAAGCAGCAGCTAACTTTTCAGTGCCTGGCCCTCAGACAATAATTAAAACCCAATGTTCCTAATATCCCTCTAAAGGGTATGGGCTGATTGGCAAGTAATCCTGAACACCCACATGTGGAGTGAGGAGCCAGCTGAAGCAGCTGATAAGAAACATAATGTGATGCTTGAGTCTGATATCTCAAGCTGTTTCTCTCTAGAGTTTATCTGAGGGATGATGGCAGGATGGCGCTGTCCTTAGGATATCTGTGTTTTGGAAGTCCCTCTTGAGCATCGCTGAGGGACAAGGCTACCTCTGAGTAGGACACTGAGATGGACTGAGATGGACAAGGCTACCTCTTTTCAAAATGTCATTGTCAAGATGATAGGACTGCTATTAATAGATTTATTACATTCATGGCTATTTAAAAACAAGTGTGCTAAGCTTAATTTTACTTGGAGGGAATCACCTTGTTTTAATGTAACTGGAATGAATTTTCACCTGTGAGGCATAAACTGTCAGAGCTCTTTCATGTCACAAATTCTTTCACTTTTGAGAGAAATGAAGGAATCTTCCTTCAATCCAAGAAGAACTAATGCAACAAGAATATTCAAGTCCAGTCACTTAATGGTTTTATTTAACAATTACTTCAGAGTTTTGCCTCTATTCTCTATTTGTTCACAAGTCCTCTTTTTCTGGAAACTCCTTTGGATTTCGTAAGACCTTTTTTCTACATGCATTAGTGTAAATAGTTTACATGGTCATCATCAGCAAAAAAACACACTTTTTTTGTGTTCTTTCCTTTTTTTTTTGTTAATCAAAAATGTATAGACTACCTTGTCCCTTAATGCTTTATTACCACCTCCTTAAATGTCAAGGGCTTAGAAAAGTTGTCTAGCTAGTGATATTCAACTGAGTGTTCCTATAGGGAATCAACATCAAATGTCTGCTTGAAATCTTGTTCCTTTAACACGCACAGAGATAAGTAGAATTAAGTCTGAGGTCCATGCCTTTCAAAGAAATGATGCACCTTAAAGACAATGCTAACAGTGTAAAATTATAGAAGTACAAGTCTTGGCATAAAAAGTGCAGCATGGTACAACTTATATCTTCCAGTATTAGGATTAATACAAATAAAGCATTTCACTTACCTCAAAGTCTTTCCTCATTATGTTATTCATTATCTAGTGCAAATCTACTCGTCTCTTCATCTCTGTTTTCTTGCCTTTGATTAACATAAATAACTTCATGTATGTTTTTTTAATCTTTTCATAATTTGATGCTTAACTTATTTTCAGCATATGTACCTGCTCTTTACTAGAGACAGCACCCAGCATTTTAGAAGTTCAACCAAATTGGTCTCATGCAGTCAAATTGTCGTCTCATGTAGTTTCCTCCCAAGTACAGAAAATGCCCACCTGAAACATTATTTTCACATCCTTGTCATGAGTAACAAAACTACATTTGGAGTTGTATCAAAATCGTTACTGGAAGACAAAAAACTTTCCCTACTTCCAAGATGTAATATACTCCAAATTTCCACTAAAACTTCCTTTAAATAAAGGTAAAGGATCAGTAAAACTTGTGCATGAATCAAGTTTGGATTCCAATCAAGATTTGGATTGGTTTCCTATGCAGCTGTTGTCTGACTCAGTATTCAGAGTTGAAACGAATTTTACCTTTGAAAGAAAAGTTGTAATCATCAACCTGCTTGAATATGACTACAGAATGAGATGTTCGTATCTGATTCAGGATATCAAGTTGGTCCAGATAGTGCTGGTTTACATTAGTACTATTAAATTTCAAAAACACTCTTTAATGGATTTTTGAAGCCTACCAGCATCAGATTTTATACACATATCAACTACTTGTACTTATTTACAATTACCCCATGAAATGATTTTCAAAACTCTGTTTTCTTGTTTTGGAGTATGAATAACCACAAAATCACTTAATTTTAAAAAATGTAATTGAACAGTTCTCAGTTTTTACTGTATATTGGAATGTTGTCTGCTAGGTACTTTAAATAATAATCTTAACTCAAATGCTTTGATTACAGAAATTTCTCTTATATACTTGAAATGTTAATTCCATATAGAACTGAGAGAAAAAGAAAAAAATAAAAAAAAAAAGGAAAAGAAAGAAAGCACAGTGTATATTCATTGCATCCATTTAAAAGCTCTTGATTCTGTTCCTGAGGGTGATTCTATCCTCCCCAGACATATGGTATAGTTTATTTCATAGCTAGGGATTTAAATCATTTAAATAAAATTTTGAACAATCTTTTGGGCCTAAATTATTCTCTACAAAAGACAGTCAGAGAATTCAGGAAGGTCCCATACTATGTGAATGAGACCGCTGCCATGTCAGAGAAAGAAGAGGATGAAACCAGTTAAGAGTAGAACTCCCCTGACCTTGGCAAAGCATTACAGCTATCTTCTTTCTGAAAACTCTGGATTCAATATTGGACATAAAAGACATATGGGAAGTTTTACTTGTTTCCTTGACTTGCACACTGTTTCCATTGGTGGCATCTTGTTTTCATTAGCCAATTTTCTTGAACCAGCTTGCAGTCACCTCTCTTGTCCACTGTCTACCAGACCCCGACACTAGCGCAGTCATCTCCCTTCACTCAAGCCACAAGTTAGTGCCCATGTACCATTAGGGTTAAATGTCACATGAAAGAGGAACTTGAGCCCGAGCACTCCAGTTTAATCCAGTCTTCTGTGTATACCGATACATTGGAAACCCATTACTTGCATTCATAAGTAGTTTCTCTTGTTAGTAGCCCTAGCAACCACTATGAGCAAAGGACATTTCAATCTGGCTCATAATTATTTATTATTCCTCTCAAATCCTCTGTGTTTCGTTTGATATATTAACAGAAACATCCTTAGGAGACCAAGGAGAGGAGAGACTTGGGATACTGCTTGTTGTCTGTGGGACAGAAGCACTGAGGGAAGGGTGGAAATGTTGGCAACCTTGAAATCATCTCCACTCCACAGAGCTCCAGACTTGCTAGACATTAAATATCATTACTCTGCCCTTCTTAATGCAACCCCACAAGTTGGACAACATGCTTTATTAGAGCTGAGAGACTTAAAATTTGACATCAGATGTAACTAGCACAACTGCACTGGTTCCCAGTCTCATTTGATTCATACCCAAATTAATACCTCTTGGGCAGGATCTGAGCCAAAAGCCTCAGCATGCCATTCAACTGGGTCTCGAGGGTTTCATACATGCTCAGATTATGCATGACTTTAATCCTATTGCACATTAAACAGCATGAATAGGACAACATCTTGGTCAGCTGAAATCCTAAAACAATATTTAGATCAGACTAACTGGTACTAAGCATTTGTACTTAGCTGCTCTCCCAAACACAGTGTTTTTTCCTGACAAGTCTTTCCTTGCCCACTGGGTCAGGGATCAAAAAGACTAAAACTTACAAATGATCCCCTGCTGGCTTCCAAATCCCAGCCACAGAATCTGTGTTAAAAATCCTTTGGAAGAGCAGAAGTAGTCACTGAGGTGCAGCTGTCAATCAAAATTTTCTCACTATTATCTTTTATTCACCTCATCTGTTTGGATTTACACACTACTGTCGCTCAAACTGTATTTGACTCCAAGCTGAAACAGCATTTTGCCATAGTTGTACACTCATGCAAGTGAGTGCTGTGCACTCATTGGCACTCTTAGAAACTACAGTACAAATAAAATATCAATTGCAGGCCGCAAGAATTACCTATCTTTCCCACTCACTGGGGGCTATTATGATTTTGGGGGGCAATTATGATTTCTTAGAACAATATAAGGTACTGCCATTACTGAGGACATAAAAGTACCTTGAAGGAATTTTATAGCTTAGTTGATCAGAGTGACAGAAAGAGGATGGAAGTTATGAACATAATGTGGTGGGTTTGGGTCCAGAAAACAAGAATTTTGGGGACTGGGGTCTTACCAATTGGAAACTAATGAAATGGAGGAAAACTTTGGTATATGTCTTTTCTCAACAAGTGTATGTCAAAAGACATACATGTCTTTTCCTCAACTTTTCACAACACAGCTGTGAAAAAGAATGGTGAGTTCTCACGATACATTAGACCAGGTTATTTTATCACAGACCAGGTTTACTAGTACTGTCAGGGAAACCAATCATAAGACTTCATTAGAAATGTTATTTGCAGGACTAGTTATCTGTATTCGGGAAATACAGACCTAAAGGCGGGGGATATTAATTAGGGACATGCAGTAGCTAATTTATGAAAACAGATTAAAAAGATCTAGCTTTTTTAGAATTATTAAAAGAGGGTTTAGAGGGAATATAATAACTCTGAAATGCAGTCAGGGGTAAATACTCATGAGGAAGAAGAGTTTTTAAATAAAAGAATTAAATCAACATAAGAGAAATTATAATAAATTGTTCATAAATACATTTAGATTGCTAGCCAGATGATATCTAACCATCCAAGAAATGAACCTCTAGTTTCCAAACAGACCAGTGGAGTAGGAACTTAAGTGTAAGACAGTGATAAGAAGGAATGATTTTAAAACTCACAAAGAGAATTCTGGGAAAAAAGAGATTAGGTTTGTGATAGGAATTATTAGGTGCCAAGGGGGTTGAAATGAGACTGAGTGCTGTCTATTTACACTGCATATAGACTGCATTAATCTTGTGCGTTGCATCTCTGACAGTCACCTCTGGAAGCAAGGAAGAAATATTTTCATATCTTGATAAACAAGTCTTTTTTCAGGAAGGAAAATTCTCTTTTCCGTGAAGCGTTCAAAATTGGCCATAATTAGAGAAAAGGCATTGGCAGGATATTCAGATGCTTCTACTGTTCTACTGCAATTAATGTTCAGTGCCATACTACTGTAGCTTTCTCATTTACATGGGGTAAAATGACCACTTGGTTTGGCTTTAGAAGAAAAGATTTCCCTTACTTGAAATTTGATGCACTTTTGTACTATGGAGTGCGGTGCTTGCTTTCTAGGATCACTTGAGAGTTTTATTTAATTGCTTCCCTGATAATGCAGGGACTTAGCTATTGGAGGTGACTATAACCTGTGTCTTTTCTGTGTCATACCATACTTGTGAATTTTGCTGAAGATCTTAATCTTCCTTTGGTCCTGGGAAGTGCGCAGAATAGATGTTATGTGGATAAATCTAAAATAAAAATCTATCACATAGTTAGCTGAGATTCTGAACAAATGGACTCAATGGCCCGAGGGGTGCCTCCCAATCCAATCTTTCTGAATCTCCCAGGTCCCAGCCCCACGACTACAAGCGTTTAATCCTTCCCCTGTGCCACCAGTTCCCCATTAATCTCACAAATTCATCACTTGCTCAAATCCCACATAATTCTCACAAATACACAGAAGTATTTAACAATCCCCATCACCATCCTTCTCTGAACTAAAGATGTGCCTTGCAACTCTCAGGAAATTAATCACTTTTCCATCAAAACAGCATTTCTCCCAACAAATGCAGCATATTTTCATACCCCACATACTAATTCTCCCATGCTACTAATCTTCCTTTCAGACTCATAAATTTTCTCTCACCCTTTATTAGAATCATCACCCACCCAAACCAATCCCTGGCTAAAAGCGAGTAAAATATATCCCATTACCATCAGACAGAAAGACCTCCTGTGTCTGGTCCAAGTAGTTCTTCTAAATAAATCACTCCAGCAGAGTTCTGACTTCATGTTCTTTTTCCATGTAAAATATTTTGCATTTCTTTTAACATATTGCCAGTACTTCTTGGGGATACGTCTTTCTCATCTCTGTGCTGGGAAACAAGTCCCTTTATGATCACATGAGGAAAGCTCATTCAAAATACAGAAATACCGAATATTGAATGATGAATACTGAAATAATACTTGGTTTCAGCTGCATGACGAAAAGCAGTGAACCCAATCTGAAACTCTAAAAAAAACCTTTCCAAACTGTATTGCCATTGTTACTGGCAAACAGACAGTGGGAAAATACTGTGATTAACTTCTGAGTGAGCTCTTAGTTACCTGAAAAGACTTAACACTGAGAATTTGTGCTCAAGGAGCATTTCCTAACTACGTTTTGTAAGAAAAAATGAATGTTTATCACTAGTCTTCTTGTAAGCAATCACTTGTTTAAGATGGACTGCCAGTACACTTTCAGTTATTAAAGAGGGAATGTTCTTAATGGACACTGGGAAGAAAACTGGGCTTAAATCCCACCTTTGCCATTCCCTGTGTTACCTAGGCAACACTTATATTCTTTTTATATGCGTTTCCTCCTGTGAATGTTTTCTATAATAATACTTAACTAATTCACAAGGGGGTTGTGATGTGAGCACTAATTAATTCACACCTTCACAGCATATTTAGATAAAAGATGATATGTAAGCATTATCACCATTATTTTTAACAATATCTGTTTATGCTATGTTAAAACCTTTCAGACAGTAACCTCTGATTTTACATTTTCCTTCAGGTTTCTCAAACTGACTTATCTAAACAGTAAGTAAGAAAATACTTATGCAGAAGGGACAAGAATAAGGGTGGCTACTTTTTAAAAGCAGACGTTTTGAAAGAAACATGTAAAATTCAGCAAAGCGAGGGGATAGATAGGGGTTTCTGTCAGGTTAGGATGATAAATGAAAGGGCTCTAGTGGCCCTTCTGTTTGTTTAGACCTCTTGTTCCTGCTACAACTCTGCACAAAACTAGCATTGAAGTGCTTACTGTTAAAACATAACATAACCTGACAATGATCAGCCCAGAGGGCTTTTCCAAGAGAAGGCCATATTGTTCTGCGTGGGGAAGTGCTCTAGCATGAGATGTCCTGAGACATGAAGGAAAGCACCGAGTGCGGAAGACTTTCCAGTACATTAGTAGTATATGAAAGGAGCTGACCACTCGTACATTAATATTGCCTTGTCCCGGAGACTGACATATGGGAAAGCACTGCGGAAGATTCTCTATAGACAGCTTGTTTTCTCCTTGTTTTATAACAACAGGCACAAAGTGCAAAAGATACCAGATTTAACATTACAGGGCCCGAACGCATTTTGTGTATGGTTAAGATACTTAACTTTTATGTTGTGCAGATGACTGAACAATTACAGATCCCATTATTTTTTTACTATGCACTATTTGTAAAGCCACTGCAGAATGTTTACCTTGGGAACAGCTTTAACATTAAGCATTTAATATACCAACCAACCCATTTGTAGTTAAGCAGTTTTCTGCTAATGGCTCTAAGGTACTCTGTTTTCAACTCCAGAGGATTTTTAAATGTCATGAAAGAGGCTGAGTTTTATTATATATTGAAGATCTTTATTCACATCTTAGATTTCAAATAAAGTAAATCAGTCTGATACTGAGTTGAAAACAAAACAAAAATTAAAGAAAATTATCATGAAAATTAATGAAAAAGTATAAGAAGAACCTATGTTTTCAAAATCTGTGCATAGAAATTTAAGCAATGTTGCTCTGAAATTTATTTAATTTTCTTTGTTTTTATTTCTTACCTGCTGTGGCTTTTTTCTATGTAGAATATTGACGTATCAAGATGTTTCAACTTATGCAGTGTAAAGAAACAGTAAGCATTGTATAACTTGATACCTCTGTGAAAATGCATCATGTGCAAACCTCTCTAGTTTGTACAGGTGGTTTTCACGTATGCCTGAATTTCACCAAAGTTCACACATCCCAGGGAAGATTATGCTGCAGCCAGCAGGTTTTTCACAGCTTGATCATTTGGCTGATTCATTGATTCACTGCAGCTTTTTTTTTTTTTATACCAGCTCCACTAACATGAAAGAGCTGGAAAGGGTCCTCAGAGGTAATGCCTGGCAGATAGTTGGTGTAGCTCTAGTACTTCCCCACAAAAAATGAGAGTCTCTTCTGCCTCTGAGATGAGCAAACCTACGCCAAGCTGCTTCTGACCTTTAATAGCTCAGGGTATTGTTATGCTTGAGGAACAAATGAAGTTATGCGTGAGGAACAAAAACTGAGCTGCAATAAGAGCCAGCTACCTCTGTCCCACCCAGCATGAGGCAGAAATAAATACATCTGAAATCTGACTGACATTCGCGCTCCTCAGGCCCTATGGCATGGGAGAAGACTTGACTGATATGCACATTGGAAAATGATGCAGGAAAAAAAGAAAAGCTAATCTCCAGAAGAATGCTGCAGGACAGTTTAGTGGTTACCCCCCTTATTTTTTTAATATTGAGAAGATTGAGCTAAAGTTGAAACACCATCAGTTTTATTTTAGGGTCAATTTTCAATTGATAAACAGTAATGCCAAACTAAGTGTCACTGTTGGCCAATATGACATTGTGGAAAGTGAACATTTTTCCAGATCCACACACAATGGTTCTCAAGAAATATTTTGATGACTATAATCTTATATTTCTCTGGGAAACCAAATTAGGAGAAAAAAAAATACTACCTATCTGTAGAAATATGAAGACATCTTCTCTTATGCTGACAGTCCTCAAAAAGAATTTAAATTTTAAAGGAATCCTCACAAACAACGTAATTTTCTCCCATATAATGAATATTCCCTCTGTTATTCACTAGATCAACCCATGCAGTCAGACATACAGTGAAAGGATCCAAGGTGCAGAGAAATTAGCAATAGAAAGAAATCAGCAAATCAACCTTTCTGCATTTAATAGACTGCTGCACATTCCCTCCAGTTTCAAGCTCTGCATGAGCATATGTTTCCTCTTTTTTTTTTGCTTTCTAGAAAGCACTCAAGGGGCCTCTCTGAAAGTCACAGGGGATGACACACAAGTTGAGTTTGCCAATACTCCCCCACGCAGGTGTTTCGCTCAGTTCGTGGACACTACACTACATGAGTGATTCCTTCTGTTTACATCTATCCTACAAAAGCACAAACTCAAGGAAAGTATCTGTGCCACTGATGGTTTTCCCCAATGTCTTAGAAATGATTAAATGTTCCCATTGAAGCAGATAATGAGGAACTCTGTGGGAAAAGAGGCTTCTTTTTTTTTTTTTTTCTGCATTTACATGCGGATTGTTTGAGATGCCAAGAATATCATTATTAATGTGCATGTAAATATTCTTGATTCACACAACATATTTCAGGCATCAGCTCTAACTCAGATGTTGAAATCATGACCAGTTATCAGCAGGTGGTGACTAAGTGATTATGTGCTAATTACAGTTCTAAATGTCATTTTATTAATTTTGGCTTGATACAAGTTAGAAGGTGTTTAGCAAACATGTCTCAGTGCTGGAGATTATAATTGAGGAATGTATCTAATTTCTAGTTCTTGGTGTCTATATTTTAAGGGTTGACTTAATAGGGAGCCTAGCATGTGCAAGCCTCACCTAGGAGTCCCCCTGCTCTTTGTGGTATATTTTCACTTGCTGTCTAAAAAGTCTGCATAGTTTCTTTTCCTTCTGCTTCACAAAAGCCACATTAAGAGTGCAAAGAAAAAAAAGTTTTACTGGGTCAAAGACCTGGCCACTGACCCTTTGGAAATGCTGCATACAAACTTAGGACGCTTGCCACAGATCTTAGAGTTAGTACTCAGCCAATTGTCTACCCGGTTTCAACTGAATGTCAAGATCCAACAGGCAATGGGGAGGAATGCCCAAAAGTGTTTTCTTGATAATTACATTGTATATAAGTAATTAAATATGTATTGTAACGTGGATAAAAACATAGGTTATTACTTGTAGGGATCCTAAACCATCGGATGCTGAGTTCCTGCACCGCTGGATATTTAATGATGTTGAGCAGAGTGGAACAGAGGCAATAGGAGGGTATGACAAACACGCACACTCCTTGGAATACACTATTTGGTGTTGATGAGGCACTTCACAGAGGTATAGGAAATGTGAACTGAGGCTTGCTGAAGTAAAATAGGAATTTGATCTCTGGCCTCCCACATAGTGGGTCTGTATTTTAACAACCAGGGTACTGTAAAGAACGGGAATGCTTCTCTCTGGGGTCCCTTGTGAGACAGAGCTCATCAGACCCAGGCATAGAAACACAGGAAAAGACGACTGAGTATTCCAGATGGTCATAATATTCTGAATTGGATGAAAAAGGTGGTTTGAACCTCAGGCATGCTAGGCCCTATTTTGCTTCATTTAAGAATAGTTTACCTTAAAAGTTCTAGGATTTGGCTCCAGGACGCTAGGATTTCAACAGCTTCCTTTTCATGCTCTTCAAGTTCAATGTGAATTCTGGAAGCAGTCTTTTGTTTGAATTGCCTTGCAAAAGTAAATTTATTCCTGAAGATAGTTTCTTTCTGCTTCTTGTTGTTTAGGAACCAAACCTGCTAACTTCCTCACCACTTTTCAGTTTATGTATGTTCTCCTTTGACATTTTTCTATTTTAGCTAGACTTAAGTGAGACTGAAAAGGCAATGTTTAAACACTTGTCTACAAGAGTCATTCTTCTTAGATTTACTAGAGAATAATCCATCAGCTCTAGTCACAAAATTCAAATTTGATCTGACCCTAACTTGTCCTTGCAGACGCACCACAACCGAAAGAGTAATCTAGAGGAGATTCTAGTATATCATGAGTGTCGTTTAAAAGCAAATAAGCATACACTTCAGAAAGTTATGGTAGACTGTAGATACAGAGCCATGCTGAAAGGAAGACAACAGAATCTTTATTGCTGAGGGCAGAACTAGAGTGAAGAACAGTTATGAAGATGTGACAGAAAACCTAGTTCGGCCCGCATTTATAAATGGATGGAAAAATCTTATCCAGGTGTCAGAAAGTATTATGTGTTTTTGTAAACTGAATAGTTTTGAGAACGGAATAGCTCAGTTACAAGAAACATAACATTTTGCTGTTCTGATGCGTTGTGGAGGAGTCACATGTAGTAAAAGGCAGAATCTAAAAATGTATGAAGTTGTATTTTTTTATGATACAGTAATTCTCAATGAGTCACATTCAAATATGAGAAGGTGGTAATTCATATGCTGAATGGTTTAAATTTATTGTAGCCAGGAATTTTAACAGGAAATAGGAAGAAAGCAGGATTATGAAATAGGTGTTGTGGTATTAAACCTCTCACTTTAAACTTCAGGCCATAACAGGAAGAGAATACTTACAGCGGGACACTACTGGGCCGTGACTTGTATTCTCCAGTGAAGAACTAGTGTTTGGAAAGCATGTGGGTATTAAACTATTAGAATTACAATGTTGTTTCAACATAAGTTGCCCTAAGAAAATGGGAAATGGGAGTTTTACCTTCCACTTCTGACCCCAATATTTTCTTCGTCTTCATTGAACATATTTAACAACAATGCAGAGAATCAGACTGTTGAGCAAAGCTATTCAGTGGTCAAATGTATGTTGTCAGGGAGTTCATGAAAAAGTCATTAGCTCTCCTCCCCTCCTCTTTCACTGTCAGGCAGAATCATGTCATAAATATAGCCACTTGTCTAGCAGGATATCAATCTATCCAGGTATCACCCACTTCCTGTCTCTGGCCATATGTTTCTGTTATTTATGTCAAGAAAATAGCATTTACACAACCGCTGCTAGTTGTTTACAGAAGTTTAACTCCTGTGATATAGTCCCGCTTGTGTTGCATGCTTTTAGCCCATAGATAATACATGAGATTGTACATTTTAAAATATGCTACCACATGCATGATAGAATAAACACAGACCTGAACTGACAGCACCATCTGCCAAACACAGTTGATGTCAGGGGAATGGTCTCTGCGCAATATTCTGCTGCTCCCCCATGAGATAAGGCTATTTTTTCTCATGGTATAACTACACTAAATTCATCTTGTTCATTTAGTACTCAAATTGTTAAAAATCTCAGAAGCAGAAGGAACTCAGGCCTCCTAAGAAACACTGCAGAGGAACAGTGGAAACTGAACAATTCTCTCATATGTTTTTCTTGTTCTTACCACTAGTCACATTCTTGTTTACATACTTCCACCAGAAGTAAACCTGCAAGCAATGTATACACGACACCTAGATAGTCAGTGCTCTGAAGTCATGGAAAATTCATAAGATTAATCTTTAAATGGCCCATCTGAAAATTATATAGGGCAATCTACCTTCAGATGCAGTCTAGCTGTTTGCAGTGAGACATTAGCAATAGTTGCATTTTTTTCCATATCAGAAACCCACATTATTCACACTCCCTACCGAAACAAAAAGGGAAAGGTAATACTTAACGTATTTCCCTTTTAGTATTTTAAAATTCATAAACATTAACCTGTTCCTTTGGACTCAGGTGTTCAGTCTCAAGATATCGCTTTATTACCAGAATGCCTCCTGCAGGTAACTGCTAGGATTAGGAGGGAAAATGCCCTTTCACATATCCTACAACAGCAGCAAACTCAAAGCTGCAAGGTCCCTGAATATATGAAATTGAAACGGAGTCTTCACCAAATGTCTCGAGAAGAATATTTCTGCCTCACAAGCACCAAACCCTTCAGTGTTAATGGGCACAAGTGGCCAATGCTGTTACTTGGTGTGGCTGGCTAGAAGCTAGAAGGCTATTTCCTGGAGCTTATTGACAAGGACAGCTGTCCACATCCCACACTGTGATAATCTTAAAACCTTAGTTAGAACAGCTCATAGTTGGATCTATCACAGGCCTGGATTTTGCTGTGCATCCTCCTTATGCCACCCATGTATGGGCCCATGCAGAAGTCCTGGAGACACTGGCAGTGTCAATGTCCCAATGAATACTTCCACGTACGTGCTAAATGCCCAACGCATTCTGGCTGCGTCCAGCTCAGTTGGCATGCACAAGTCATGGGTGCCAGGCATGATTGGCACACTTCAGGAATGCCTGGGCAAAAACATGAGAGACCTCTTGGCAGCCAGAGGTTCGGGCTATCCACAGAGGAACTTGGAACTCTGTTTTCAAATCTTAGGTTTGCCTGATAGGAGCTACCTCTCTCACATTGGGAGTGCTGGATTCCCTGTAGTCATGGGATTGCCGGCTTTGTTTCTGACAAGCTGTCCCATCCTGGACCTGAAGAAACACTTACTAATGAAAATCTTTTTCGAAATGTTCCAGAGGAAAGTTTTAGTTTGAATGAATCAGCTTTTTCTCACAATAAAGTTTTATTGAAGAATACCTGACCATCCTGACTTGCTGTATCCAGATTTCCATTTTGCACAGTGAAATCACATTGGTTCTGCTATTGTCAAGGCCTCTCTTGCTCCAGATGGCTGTGGAACAAGGTTTGTGCTATTCTATATTATTATTTGAGGTAACATAAATGGATTTGAATGTAATGTTTTGTTTAATTTTAGGCATTCTTTGCTATTTATTGCAAATAAATTATATATTATTATTGTATGTATATTATTACATCAATACTAAATAAATTTGTAAGGAGATAGCAAATGAAAGACATAAACAGTTTTATCGTGATTCATTCTTAGCATTTTGCTGTATTATTTGTAAATAAATAAGTTATCTTTTAAACATCATCCTCTAAGAAAACCCCCAAGAGACCAAGGTTTTCTTGTTTTCTTATAGATGTAATTTATTTGGAAAGAAAAAAAAAGTTGAATCAGCATGCTCTCACATTAAAAAGTTGTAAAAAAATGCATAATTTCAATTTATTAATATATTACATTTTTTGAGCATTTTGAACATAACTATATTTAAGAATTTTATACCTGAAAGATGAATTCTGCCATAATTTGGTAACACATCATCTTTGGTATCATCTGCATCATTTTGGAATATGTATACAGAGGCTACTGCAGACTAGGCTAAAACAGAATATAAAATAAATTGTGACTTGCCACTGTGAGAAATCAGTCTGATGACATGGAATTATTTGGCCTATGAATTTTTAAATTAAGTAGTTTCCTGACCTATTAAATAACAGCAAGGAAGAACTGTCGAATTAGGCATTGACTTTGGAAATATTTATTAAACTATTATGCTTTTAGATTAACTAATAATACTTTCTTTAATATTAAGCCCTATTGTTGAAGCATATTTCTGGTTTTGCTCACTTGAGTGTTTTTGTAGTATAAACCATTATTAACAAGCTGGACAAGGTGTATTTCATACCTATCTAAATATTGCTTTTTGTAGAATTTTTTCCTATCAATATAAGTTTTAAAATCCCTAATTTTCTTACTACTCATGTTCTCTGTTTTACTTCCTATTAACAAATTCAAACTAGCAAGACTTATTTTCATATTTGCTGCTAATTTGTGAGAACAATAATTTTATAATTTCCAGTTTTCAGTATTTTCTTGCCTTTGCAGTGGCAAATAATTTTCTGTTTGCTTTTTTGCTCTGATATTATTTTTTATCTTTTTTTGCTTTGACATCTTAACAAGGATTGCACAGGTCTGAAAGCAAAACCAAAGTTATTTGGAACTGACACAGTACAGGAAAACAGAGCACGTAAACAGCAAGGTTTCAAATCCTGCCACTTCTCTTGACTTGGATTTTGGTGATAATATTATTTCTGCACAAGTACAAGTGCCCTAAATTTGCAAATGTGTGTGTGTGTGTGTGTGTGTGTGCGCGTTTGCCAATCCACTAAATGATTCACCATGACATTAGCATTTTGACTCTGGAGCCGTACTGTTTGGTTTTATACTTCAGAGATGATTATGGTTAAAATAGATCTTTTAATAGGTAGCTTCATCTGAAAGTTAGAGGATACTTTCTGAACAGTCCAAGTGGTGCAATGAAGGCAAAGCCAATTGTGTATAGTCTGAATTTAGTGGGTATCACCATGTTCAAAAAATATATTTTAGATATATTCACTGATATGTGATATTCCTTATGTAGGCAACACTACATATTTGAACATCAAAGTGATGTTAAACAGCTGTTATTAAGAAAGCCATCTTCCTCCTGATTGTATTACTCCTATAGATTTTAAATAATCTGTTAAAACTAATCGGAGTTCTCCATGAATAAAAGACACAAGTTGTTATAAAACAAAGAAACAAATAAACAAACAACCAAAATCTTCTTCACAGTTTTTTTTTCAACTATATGGGTGTTTATGAATTGGGTGCCAAACAGATAAATCGGTAAGACTGCATGTCACTAGAAACAGATTTCTTAGTAGATCACATATTCAAATACATTTTTAAATTTAAATTAGCTAAACCCTCAAATTACTACCTACTTGAACTCAGCTGTAAACACTCTAGAATTCAAAGTGCAGTCTTACTGTGTAAAGGGAAAAAAGACTATAGCGGGGGAAAGACCAGTGACAACTTCTTCCCATAAATTAGGATTTTAAGGAATCCAAATTTTGGAAAGTCTTATATTTCATATAATATCTGGTTGCTCGCAGTTTTTTCATTTTGTATTTTCTGTCAAATATCTTTTTTTCTTTTTTTGGAGGGGGAGGGAAGGGACAGGGGCATATGGTAACGGAGATTTGATAGTTCAGGGTTGGTTTTTTTTTTGTTTTTGAAGAATCGCTTTTGTGAAAGCTGTAGCATTTTCCAGAGCAGACATTTGTGGTTTTCTATTCTTCTAGACTTTCTTTTAGTCACAGAAATTGCAGAATTTTAGAAAAGAGAGGTTGAAGGAAACCTCTCTTCCAGCCTTCTACTCCATTAGGGCCAGATTCAAATTTCAAATTGATAAGGTTGCTCAGGGTCTTGTCTGAGCCCTGGATGATCACCTCTCAGCAGCTTCTTCTGTGGTAAATTACTATCGCTGGGAAACCTTTTTCCTTGCATCTAATTGGAATTTCTTATGCTGCACGCTTAAACCATTGCCTCTTGTTCTTTTCCTGTGCATCTCAGAGAAGAGTCTGTCTCTCTTAATATTTGTAATTGCATATTAATACACAGTTGTTTCTGTGTATCTCTTCTCAGGAAATGGGCTTCATGTGTCGGCTGTCTTCCCTTTACACCTAAGATTGCCTCATTATACAAGAAGAAAAAGGGCAGAAATTGAATTGTTCAAGAAGCAGTCATAATTACTGCGTGGTTATTAGAAGGGTGTGCCACATAGGCCAACTGCTGTTGCTCCAGAACGGTCCAGTTCACTCACAAATCCCAACTGAGTTTGGGCATACAGAACTCCAAAGAGGAAAGTCACCATAGCATAGCACAGGTGGTTGGTGAAATGGAACAATAGTTGCATTTCAGCAGGCATATGAGTCTTTCCCCTTTTTGTGGGGGTTTTGTGGGGTTTTTTTGGTGGTAAAACTTTGGTTTTCCCTATCTGTTTTAGTGAAACAGCACAGAAACCTAAAGCTGTATGTAGATAAAGAGCCTTATACTTACGTTATTTAGAGCCGTAGCACCAAAGGCAGACATGTAAGTGAACTATTTTAACTGCAACAATTGTCTGTGAAAATGTTGGTTGCTGTGGGAACCCTGCAGAGAGATCAGAGGGTAGGATCTGATCTTGAAGTGATCAACCGTTTTGGTGGTACAGTTTACTTAGATAAAACTTTAACTGGCACTTCTGAATCCATTATTCAACTTCATTATCTGTCTACATTATTTCAGGGGATAGAAATGTCCATGTAAACAATTCTAAGTAGGCTTGTCTATTATTTTAAATAAAATATCTTTTGATAATATAACAATACATCACACCAAGTTGCTGCTGCAGAGAAAATACAGGATCATGAGCTCAGGTCAGAAATATTTCCTTGTTTGTCCATTTCTCGTGTGCTGAGAAATGTAGGGCACTGGGGATATTTTGCTTTGTAGTTTCATTTTATTTACAGTATTGATTTTGACAAAGATTTTCAGTAGAAGCCAAAGTTGAACTCTATAAACCCTGCTTCAACCTCTAAGTAAGCACAGTGATGTTTTGAACCACGCATTTGAAATAAAAACTGTCCCGTACATCTTGTTGGGACATTACTGTACATACTGTGCAAACCTAGCAACAGCAGTGTTAGCAACCATCTTATTCGTCTTTAAAACATATAAAAAGGTGACAGTCACAGGTCTGTGCAATGCCTATAGGTGTTCTATGGAGAAAGATGAGACTCCTGGGACTCAGACAGCAAGCCAAAATTTACCCTCTACATTTCCCTTTACCTCAAGCGTTCACACTTAACACATCTTTTTCCCCATACTTTTGCACTATAACATTAAGACAGTTGCAATTAAAACTCAGTGTTAAATTTACTTTCTAAACACCATATTCAACAGCTAGATGAACACTATTGAAATTTGCACTAATCTCTATTTCCTCTAGGAACTTGGCCAGTAATGCCTAGAGAGGACTCAATGAATATTGACTAAAATAAAATAAAACTTGACATTACCTTTTTTGTTTGACTACCAATCCTCAAAGTTAAACAAAAATAAATCTTATCAACAAAAAAAGAAAAATCAAGAATGACTCCAAGAATTATTATATTTTTCCTGTGGTAAACAGTTTTTTTGACTTTTCAGCTTTTGCAGCCCAGTCTATTTGCTATGCTATTACTGAGTCTTACATATTCATAGATCAGGGTGATTTCTGGCACTCCCTCATTAGGAGATTTCACTGAGATTATGCTGAGTTTCCAGATTCTCCTCAAATTCCAAGAATCTCACTAATAGTTTCTACCAATCTCAGGCTAGCGGTCAATTTTAAACAGGTATCCCACTGGCCTTTGACTCCTCCTCCTGCAGTTCTAGTTCTTCAACACGCTCTTTCCCTTCTCAGCATTAGGGAGCACCATGCATTTCACAGCAGGACCACACCGAAATGGGTGAGAAAGTAGGGTAGGCAGCCAGGAAAGGCAGAGATTCAGCAGCACTGAATATGTAGCCCTGGGCCTTATTTACTTAACTCCATTTACCCTTTTCTGAATACTCAATTATTAATTTCCTTGTGGACTTTCCTTTCATGATTTTGGTCCCTCGATGTCAGCGTGAATAATTACACTGAAAGCTGTTCACAACCTCAGTCTCTTCATGATGCAACACAACTAGAAGAGAAAACCTGAGAAACTCCAACACTGGAAAGTTGCGAAGAGATGTTCAGAAGCACGTTTCTTATCTAACGTATATTTTCACAGAGATCACAAAAAGTATATTTTTGTGGTAGACTACCAAGTCTGGCAAATTTCAGCTCCAAATATTTCTAGATTAAAGTTTATCTGAAAAAATAAAATAAAATCAGCTTCTTGCAGATTCATGGCACAGAAAAATGCTACCCCATCAATTAGAAGAAGGCAATATCCCAAGCGACTAAACCCAAGATTTTAAAAGTAGAAGTGTCCAGCAACATGAATAAAATGTCATTTGTTGATGACATCTGGAAATATGCTTGTCTTCCTCCCCTTCATCACCTGCCAAGAAAAAAAACCCACGTTGTCCAACATAGTTTCAGGATTACCTTTTTTTTTTGTTTTCTTTTTTGAGGGCGGGGGTAGGAGTCTTAAATAGCAGGTTTAAATCCTACCAACCTTTAAAGATTTTTATCAGCTGCAAGGATGGAAACAAAAAAGACTATACTAGGGAGTTCTGTTGGTTTCGCTAAGTACATATGAGAAAAGGCTGCCAAAAGCAGTTAAGATTTCACTCCTTTGTGGATGACAAGTATCCTTGCACATGACTTGTCTACACGCCATATCTGACCAGCATCTCATTGATCTGACCACACAATTTGTCCCTCCTCCTCTAAGTTTTTCCGTGTTTACCTCTATGTTCAGGAGAACAAGCAAAGGTGGCAGGAGGATGTTTGGATGAACAAGGGTCTCCCAAAAAAAACTCAGACAGAAAAGGAAGGATACAAGATGGAAGCAGGATCAGGTCATCCAGTAGAAGTATAGAGAGGAGTCCAAGCATGCAGGGATGGGGTTAGAAAAGCCAAAGCCTGACTGGAATTGAATTTGGAGAGATCGTGAAAGGCAACGAGAAGGGCTTCCACAGGTCCATCACTAACAAAAGGAAGACTGAGGCAAATAAAGCCTGGGTGAGGTTCCTACTCTAATCAACTGAGAGAGACAGGGATGTCAGAAATTGAGTCATTCCACCAGTTTTAGACATCTGCCTCAGAATGGAATAAATCACCTTCTATTTATAACTTTCTCTTCATACTTGAAAAGCGAGTCTAGAAAAATGGTTAAGATTATATGCACTGCTTTTACATGACTAAAAATAGGTGAAATTAATTCCAAATTGAGTGTTTACAATAGTTCAACCCGATTTATATGTGCAGTTTTGTGTTTGTTTTATTTTTCATTAAAATGAACCAAATTTCAGGAATGTCTGAGAGCGCAACATCTGCTCATAACATTTATCTACTTATTGATCCATCCAAGTTATTGATTTATGGTTTGAATACTACAAATAGAAGTCATAAATTAATCATAGAAAGTAAATTCTGAACATGTTCTTTAATTCATCCTTATTAAGGTCTTTCTCAAGTAATGCCTATTTAAAAGGGGTTCCCCCCCCTATTTAAGACTTTCTTCTTAATAGATAGGCATAAAAAAATGAGTTTAATTTTGCTTTCTAAAAAAAAACATTATAAAATGAGCATTAATGTAAATAATACACACTGAATACAAAAGAATTTTAGTACAGTTTTCAGTATTGTATTTCATTAAATCTTGATTGAAAAAAATAATATGAACCAGGCCAGGGAAGAGCACTTTTGAAAAATTTGGTCATAAAAAAAGACAAATGACAAAAACTAGTGTACCTTTCTGGAGAAGTGTTTGAGAAGGATCCAATAGCAATTTGTGTAAACTTATTTAACTCCTTCAATAAGGATCTGAAAGAGGCAGGAGGTAAAACTAATGAAATGCATTGACACAACTAAATCCTGAGGACTGCCAAAACCCAGACAAGGATGCTAACAGAAGTTTAAAACATGGTTAGAGAATATCAAACCAAAATGTTATCCATACAGTATTATCTAAGCCCATGGTATGAGAATAAAGTACTCTTAAGAAGAAATGAAGGAACTGATTGCATAACTAAAGAAATCGGTGAAGGACTAATCTACAGTACAGTCAACAACATAACACTGCAAGACTGCAAAATTGGTTGAACAGTGACACGGGACTACATTTGAGTCTATCTATGGAAATGTACTGTCCATTCTTGGCTCTTGCTAAATTCTTAGCCATGAGGATATTTTGCAGCAGTAGGTTTCACAGGCAATCTGTGAACTCAATGGAGACCTTTTTTGTTTTAAATTAGCTGCTTTATAATTTCATGAAATACCTGATTTTCATTTTGAGAAAAGCTAACTAGATCTTTCTAATAATTCTTCAAATGATCTCTTTTTGACTGAGATGATATTCAGTAGTTCGTGGCGTGCTTATTTTCGGAAAAGAAATTGATGATACAAAATAGTTATACTTTTAGTGAAGCTCTTTCTGTTTACAAAGGAAATGAACAGTCTTTATTTTCCCAGAATATGGAAGAATTAAAGGAAAAAAAAAGAGGTGAAACAAGGCTTATGAGACAAATTCATCGAATAAGCTGATAGTGTCACCAGAAAAAAATAATCAACTGTTCCATTAGTACATTCAAGCAAATCACTGAAGAACCCATCTCCCATCCCAATATCTATAGTGTCAGACACTTCGACAGGAAAGTGAAACAAACATACAATCTCTCTTTCCCTCAGACTCCTGCTATGATTACTGTTGAAAATACAGCATTTCTGGATTATATATTAACAGTGGGATACTGTTAATATACAGAAGGGAACTATAAGAACATAAGATAAATGATCAAAGGAAACAACAAGTTGATCTATTACAAAAAAAACCCAAACAACAAGCCAGAGATGTTAAAGTGATGTTTAAGCAATAGCAAAAGAGAAACTTACTCATAACAGTAGTTACATGACAAAACTCCTGTGATTCTCTTAAGAAGAAATCTTCATGCTGCTTTCTTTTTTCTGTCCTGACATAGTTTCAAAGTACCAAAAAGCTAAACAAAGTATCATATCGTGACTTATTTCATTGATGATATATAAAGATTGAAATGATCATAGAATCATAGAATTGCCTAGGTTGTAAGGGTCCTTTTGGATGATCTAGTCCAAACGTGATGCACATCGACAACACATGGGACATGTCTGGGAGGAAGAACTTGGGAGAGAAGCCTTGAATGTAAGATAGTGGCCTTTATTCCTCCCCTTCCTGCAGCTTACCTCATCCTGATAGCCAGAAACCTTCCTTTTTGTACCTTCCTTTCTCTACCACACTACAAACATTGTTTCCTTCCTGCCTTCAGACCAGATCCTCCTTGCCTTCCTGTGTCTGGGAGGTCTCTGAAAAAGGAAGAAATATAGGGAAGTGACAAATGATGGGCCAAGTCCTGGGACAAATGTCTTGGGCATCCTATGTTATACTGGTACAGAGGTTGCAATGATAATATAACAAACATGGATGCAGGTTGGACTTGGTTATTGACACCTTATGGTGTCAATTTGCTCTCCAGAGTCCCTTACAGCAAACACACAGCCTGACCCTTCCCCCTTTCTTAGGCCTTGCTGATGGACTGTATGCAGTAGCCTCCTTTACTTACAGAAGACATTCAGTTTACCTAATATTTTTCAATGTCTGTGGTAATTGGAAGAGCAAACTGAGACATTACTATGATCAAAGATCAAAGGTGCTGAATAGACATCAGAATTCGAGTTGCATGGGGTGACTTTTGCACCAGCTGTCCAGGATTTGCCTGCCTTTTTCCATCATGTGTTTCTACGCAAACATTTAGGGGACAACATACCTCCATTATGAAATAAGACATTTTACAATAGGAAAGGGCGCACACTACTACTTGCTTCAAAACTCTCTTTCACAGAATTTATGACAGTTTGGGCTAATGTTACACAAAGACTATCAGACCCCATTCTTCCCCAGAAAATTTACAACAGCTTTTACAGTTGACTTAAAAAGATGCGTGTTAGGAGAGAGCCACAGTCCTGACACTTCCTGCTTTGAAATCTCAGAGAAATTTTTTAAAACTGAACATTCAAATCAGGTGGTGGTATAAAAAGCAAATTCTCTAGACCTAAGTGGGGCAGAGCTGGTGGAGAAGATAACCGCCTTTTGAATGGAGCTCATTCTCCAAATCAGCCTCTGGAGTCTAGATCTTCACAGAATTTGGAGGCTTACTTTGTCCCATCCCTTCTCTCTGTCCCAAGGGCTGAGATCATCCTTTGTGGAGCTTGTGCCCCTGAAATAATGTTTTCAAATGTCTATTAACATTTTTTCCTAACTTTTGAAAGTTATAATGACTCACAAATTGCATGGGGGACACTAAAATATGCTCAGCATTAGGGAAAAACTTAGATGCTGAAAAAGGTATGTAGGCATTCAGGCTTTTCTTGGCAAAAAATGTTTAGCTATCAAGTTATTTTGCACTGAGTAACTAGTGATAATATTAGATATTCTTAAGAAAGTCCCTGTGTAAAAGATACATAAAAACAGACATTAAAAAAAACCCATGAGAAATTATTATGTGCATTTTCTGCTTACAACTTCACAGAGTAAATAATCTAAGAAAATGAACTGTGATTATTTAGACAAAACGAATGCCTTATGTACTACCAAGCCACAAATGTACTACGATTCATCACTTAGAGGTTTATGAGCTACTCGTGTTTAGATGGATCAGCCAATCTTTCTCTGATCAATCTATATGTGCATCTGCAACAAGATCTATTGTGTGAACCTATACAGCATTGTACTGTTGTTGGTATTATATATGATTTGTTCTGCATATTGCGTTTTACCTCACAGTCACTATTGGAAATTTCTGATGTCAGAACGATGCCTGATCTCCACACCGAAATGTTCATTATGTTAGATGCAGAGATTGTATTTATGGTTATAGCTCCAAGGTAGTATTTTTTTCCTGTTTTCTTGCACGTTTATTTAATTGCGATATAGTTATAAAATGGCTATGTTATTAATGTACTGATTTAATTAGAAGCTCTGATTATTGTTTTTTTGCCCCCACTCAAATAGTAAAACTGAGTGATTTTCATATATGGTTTATACTGGCTCTGAAGACTTTAAATACATTTACTGGCAAGCTACTGTAGTAGACACATGGGGAGGGGGGTGTCAGCTTTTAATTGTAACTGTCTTGCAGAGTGGTGTTGTTTTAATATCCTGTATAGATTTTTATGTAATACACTTACTTGCAGGCAGCCTGAAGCAAGAATCAATTCTGTGAAGGATTCTTCTTTTGTTAAAAGCCAATCTTGTTTTAATGATGCATGAAGAAATATTCGAGCATTGACATTTTTCTGTCAGGTTTCTTTTGAAAAATCAATTAAGATAATACTGCTTTGACCTAGTTATCTAGTTAATGCTTATTAGGAATGTAATATGATTTACTGTCAGCATAATAATTTTTGTATCTTATCCCATTAGCTTGTGCATATTTCAAAGTGTATTACACAATGGTCACTTCTTAAAATGTAATGTAGCAGAATACATTAATTAGATTGACTGGGATCATTAGACAGAAACTCTCCCATTGGCTCTTTGTATCAAATTTGTATATCATCCCTATCAAGTTAATTCATTGTTTACTTGTCTGAAAAGTGTTTCTGAGTAACTGTGATATATGAAAAGTTTTTTTTAATTGGACAGAAATTCTTTGTTTCAAGTCTACAAATTTTTTATATTTAGCTCTTTCTGGGCTAAGCACAAGTGATCACCAAATAAATAAATCTAAAAAAACAAGTTTTTTTGAAATCTGGTAGGTCACAAAAGAATGCAGGTAGATACATGAGAGGACTGTCATAGGAGCACCGCAACCCCAGTGAAGCACTTGATTTGGTAGGTGTTCAAAATTAAAATGATTGCTCTATTTATTTTTTGCATTTCAGCTGCTTAGTGTTAATGGAAAGGTCAATAAAGGAGTTGCCTCACTGTGGCATTAGTGAGGAACTATTGATTCCTATCCATTTAGTGGTCAGTGTTAACCAAGAACCGAACTCTTTTAACCTCGTTAAGCAGAACAGAAATTAAATCTTCCCATCACTTTCAGAGCAGTGGTCTATCTCAGAAAAATACTGCAGTTAGACATTTTTGCGAAGTTTAGCTGCTTCCACCGTGCTAATGGCCTGTGTGAAGTTAAGAGAGTGGGGAGGAAGGATGACTGACTGTTTTGTAGATCTTAGTGAAAGCAATACCTTAGTGTGGCAAGAGGCAGTAATGATCTTTCTCATATCATGAAAGGGTCTTTCTTTTAGTCCAGAGTAAGCATTTATTTGTCAGGTAACTTCAAGTGCAGAACATTAATGGTCTATACACCTGCATTATCACCATTATGTGTTTTTCTTCTGGCAAAGATTCCCCTTGATTTCATGTGACTGACTCAGTTTTAATTTGATTTTCCTGCTAGAAACACATGCCCTAGTAATGAAGACAATATCTCCGTTAAGAAATACGGAAAACAATAGATATTCAGTTTCTTAAAACATCATTTCTGCAAACAGTGGATACATTCAATGAAAAAAACCCACACCTTTTACAAATACATGTATATTTGAAAGCAAGGGAGCTATTTCAAACCAGTTAACCAAAAAAACAACTGAAGTGCCTTACATTATTACTGGAAAGAAAATGATATAATAAGGTCTATTTTTTTTCTTCTTTTCTTAAAATAAAAAACAAAACTCGCCTATACATTTGGCCTCTTATTGATTTCCTGAATTTCATATTATTTCTCTACATTCTCTTTCCACTGAGTCAGAGTAGCCGAGGCCACCGTATTGCTGTCATACATCATTTGAAATGCACTATTGTAACATTTGCACTCTAACAAAAGCCACCACGTTGCACAGATTGACATGATGAATATGTGCTGAAAGTTTCTAGGAGAATTTGATCTCCTTTCTTCTAACATTTATATGAAATAGAAGAGAATACAAATGAAGAAATGCTTTCTCCATATGTGGATTTCCCTAATTTAACTTAGACTTGTATGCATTTAAGGTAGTTGTAGAAATCAGCAAATCTTTTTTCTACATGTCATTAGAAATTTCAACAGTCTGGAAGAGTTTAGACAGCTTAATATACATAGTTTGTCTTAAGCTTGTGAATATCTTTCTGTGAATAAGATGGCATCTTGAAATCCTTAAGCGATGGTGATAATGGTAAGATGGGTCCTGACTTTTCTTGGATAAATGGAGGGTGTGCAATAAATAAATAAATAAATAAAAATGAGTCAGGATACAGGATTTTAAGATTGGCATTGTTTACAATCCACAAAGGAAGCAGGGAGAAAAGAACATCCCGATGCTATCAGTTACTCTTATTTGCATGTAAACTCTGATATTAGGATTCATTTTTGAGCATGTCACTTTTTAGCTCCTAATTAATTGCAATGACAGCACTGTGTGCGTCTGTTTATAGGAAAGATGCTGTTGTGGCTGAGGTTTTAATTATATTAAATATTAATCATGGATTGAAATTGGAAACCTTAAATTATTGTTTAATGATCAATGATCAAACGCATAATCAAGATAAAGAAAATTAGGATGGCAGACAGCAACATCACAATTTGAATTTTACATTATTAGTCTTCTGCCTAACTAGGCACTTTTCTTGAGTATCTGAACTGTTTTGCCTTTTAACTGTGCTTGCAGTTGCTATAGTGATGGCATAATTTCGTAATGGTCTAAAAATGACACTGGCATAGATACTGACAGATAGGAATTAATTCACTAACAAGTAATTATGTAGCGAAATGTTGACTGCCATGCAGAAGGTGCACTGTGACACATTTACTGTTTTTCAGGGATGGCAGTAACATTAGCGTTGGTCATTAGTGGTAGACATCTCCGTACAGTGTTGGATACAGACTTATATGCAGACCTATTTAGTTACCTGTGTGACAGCCTTGTTCAGGACACCAGAAACAGCTGTCCTAGCCTGTATGAGCCAAAATAATTAGGCCTGTCATCTTCTCGCTCTGATTTCCCCTTCAACCTGCTCCACAAAATGCAAATATTTTGCTTTCATTGTCACATTCACCTTGACATGGATATTGCTTTGGCGCATAACTGGATGAGATGACTCAGAATTTGCATTGTTCATTCTAATAAATTTGCTTCCCCTCTACCGCATGGCAGGACCCATCAGATAAAGTCTCCCAGAGTGTCATCAATCAACACCGCTGACAGACGGCTTTTGCCTTCATTTGTTACATACGAGAACATGCTTAATTATTTGTCCTGTAATTAGTTGGGAAAATGTCAGGAAATGTCAACTCTCTGTTCACTCTGGAAGGGCTCTGCTTGAAAGCCACAATGACTGAAGTGTCATTAATGCTGCCTAACAAGACGAGGATCAGCTGGGGAAAAGTGAAAGCTTCTAAAAAAGTAATCATGGCGAGTTAAGGAAAACTGCAAATCAGCGCCAATAATAAGATGTGAATCCTATTAGCAAACACTTATATTTTTCATCTGTTACTCCTCACAATAAAAATACAGGAGAAAAAACTCAAGGAACAAATACGGAGGGCTCATATAATTTCTGTCACATATTCATTGGCATTTCCTAAGCCAATCATGCTAATACATTACTGTAGGTAGTATCTAATATTTAATTTTCAGATTTGAGGCACATTTTTACATTCACGCAGCAGTATAATATGCAATGGATATGTGAAGGTAAATATTATTTTTACATTAATCAAGGAGTGTAAGATTAATTGAATGTGAAAATTTGTTTTCTGAATTTTAAACTGATAAGGAGAGTAGGCATTAGCTTTAATTTTAGGAACAGAAGTAAAAAGGAATGAGCACAATCTGTTTATCAAATATATACAGTTGCATGCAATAGGCAGCCGAATAGATTTCTTGAAATTACATGGACACGTAGGAAAGATCGTCTCTCCTTTCTGTGGTGGAATACAAAGACAACCTCCTGTATTTTGTATTAAAAAATAAAAAATAAAAAGGAAAGAAAGAGGAAACCATATCAGAGAGACTAAATAACTACACTGCTTTCTCCTTATCTGTATTTTGGAAAAGGAGAAGCATTGGGTTTAATTTCGCAGTGAGAGGTTATAGAACTACAGGATTGAAAGAGATGAGGATTAGATAAACAATGTAGCTAAAAATTGTTTTTATGTTTACTAGGGCCATTTGATATTTTAGTAATTATTTGTAATCAGCAGTTCTGTTTTCTGTTTTCATATTTCCTGTATGAAATCATACAGTATACATTTTTAATGCCTCATCTTCTTCCTTTTTTTTTCTTACATTATTGCGAAAGTGTATAATCATGTGGGAATACTTTCTTACTTAATTACTTACATTATTTCATCCCTCGTTGCGATTAAGCAAATTATTGCTTGGTCTCTTTAGAAAGGATAATTAAGATAGTGTTCTGGTGTTTTACAATTTACTCGTTGTCACAGGTATGGCTAAGCTAATTATCAAATGGTTAAAAATTTATTCTGGGAAGAATATTACAAGTGTACCATGTGGGCAAATTGCTTCCAAGGCTAATTCAATTATAGATGCACTGTACCTATTGTGTCGGTATGATATTTGTCTTGGAAGGTAGAGAGCATGGGAACGAAAGCTCAAGTTTATTAGTATAGTGCCTGGTTTTGTATACTAGATTTTAGAAAAAGTCAACATGGTGTCTGAGAGAAGGAAAAGAAGGAAGAAACACTCGGTTAATTCTTTTATTAAAAAAAAAAAGTCATAACAAATGAATGCGGCAGAGCAAACAGAGGCTGCAGTGTGAACTGTATAAAATCTAGATGCTGCTCATTCCTGATATTCTGATTCCAGTCAGAATAAAAACACCGATAAAATTATTCTGACAAGCTGCTCTCTCAGCCCTGAGTGGACTTCCATCTTCATCCCCTAAACCAACTCACAATTCAAAATAATAAGGCACTATTACCAGTTTTCCTGGGGAAAACCCCTCAGGATTGACAGGTTATGAAGATTTAGTAACCCTTTTATCCTATAAGAAAGATGGTCTGTTCAAACAAGGGTGCTACTGTGCTTTCAAAAGTAGAGGGGGTGGCCACTATTGGAAAGGTTTTGAAAACGCTCCCTAATCAACCAAACGGAATAAAAAGCTGCTGTTATTTCATGTATCAGCACACCATTTCTGAAAGAATTGGTTGCATTTAATGCAGGGCACAGGGAGGATTTTTAAATATCTTAATGTATTCGTCTTTTTGCATTCTTAGTGTTAAGTCCTAGATGCAAAAGGAAGGGCTAGGGCAACCCCAGCTATGATTATACCTGCTGTGCATACGTGCTATTAACAGATGCCTTCTTGTAGTAATTTACTTTGAGGTCAGTCTTGACACTTTCCACTCTAAAATGAAAAGCAGTCTGCTACTGCTATAGTGAACTTTTAATAATTGATTGGGAGGGTTTTGTTTTGTTTTCTAAACAAACTTTGTAGCAGAACGCTATAAGCGGCTGTTGTTTCACAAGGAGATGCCATCACACTGGCCTGGTATAAAGCTTACTTTAATTTAAGGTTACAATTACTGCAGACTAAACTTATAAGACACAGTGCACTGCTGATAATATAGTGAGGAGAACATGTCCCCTGACAATTATGATCATTCTTTTGAATCAAGTCGGAGTTACCTTTATGTAATAAATCTGCTGTACTTACTCATATCCTAGTTGAGCTTATATATAAATGAAAAGCCCTCTTCTGTAACCTTGATAATTGCTACAATTATTCACACAAATAAAAAAGACATGTTCTGATTTATTAATAGAAATCTATGAGGATAAATTTATTCTAATACTCGGAGGAATACCCAGCACACCCTCCTCTTCCATACAGCTTGGGGGTAAGTACATACAGTACGTGTCATGAGTCCCGAAATCACGCAACTGATAGAGAGTCAGACCGAAAGAATGCAGTGTGCTGCACTACTTGCACTACGCTTGGAATTTAACGTCTGCGTTAAGTTTGCCAACTATACAGAAGCCCAGTGCTGG